>NW_026999549.1:0-73999 GCF_037126465.1 Ornithodoros turicata | reverse complement strand
CGAAGCTGCGACCGCTCCTGCTCTCGAGTGCTTCTGCGTTTGGTCCACCTTGGACTCCCACAGCCATGCGAGCGAACCAGCGAGCGAACTAGCGCACCGCTAGGCAGTTACGTCATGTGCAGACTAATACAGTTCCTGTGGTGACTGCTTGTGCCGCCACGATACGCAAGTGGCAGGATGGTACGTTTCATGAGATCGTGTTTCAATACCACAAGTCTCCGCGGAAACAAGTCTTGTACATCACCATGGGAAAAGCCAAATCTATAGGCGAGTTATGTGTCACCAACCAGAGAGGAGTCTCCAAATTACACAACAGTCTCCGCAGTACGAGTTCAGACGTGAGACATGCGCGATGAGTACTGCTGTTTAGTGAGTCACAAGCTGCCCACGCAAACCAGTACACCGAATCCTTCTCTGACGCCGCTGTGGTCGATATAACTATGATGTCTATCGTAGTCACCAGCATGATTGGGCAGACTCTTGTAGCACGCAGCAAACAGATCTGCACAAATATGATACTCTGAAAGCCAGACTAGCTCATGTGCAACGAGACTTGGATGTCCCACAACCACCACATCGAGCTTGATCGATTCGAGTTGCAGGTGTCGAGAAACACAATCTCTCTTCCGGAATCGCGCGGAGTGATGGCACTGCAGCGAGCTACAACAGCGGCAAGAGTGCCACTGTGTGCCCTGCATGTGTGCCCATCGCTCAAACTCTCAGCCGGATCGAGCTAATCGACATCGACGACATAAGCTTCGTCGAGGTCTCCGTCATACCATCCAACTTTCTTGCAGCTTTTGTCTACGTCCATGCTGGCCTCAATATCAAAACTTTTCTCTTCCAATCGTTCTGTGGTTACAACCAGTTCGTACACACGATCGTCTGATACATCGATGACACTGAACACAAGTCCCAACACCACGACGCCCGTCATGCTCAGCCGTGTCTTCAGCTTCGATGTATCCAAGAGTACATCGCTGTTGACGTATTGCTGTTCAGAGTTCGGTTTGAAATACGCAGAAGCCTTGCAGTCTACGCTTGGAACTAATCGAATATATTGTCGTTTGTGAGGTCTTTGAATGTGGCCAGCATGTCTTACGTAAATTACTTCGGTTATCATTGTCCAATCTTACACAGGTTAACGTTGAAGGGTACTGCACCTCGTTCAGAGATGTGATAACCTCTTAGCTATTACGTTAGCATTCTGCTGTCCGTGAGTCTTTGCATTAGCTTTAAGATAACTGCAACATATCTGTGAAATGCGTCCACACTTGTGCACCGATGTCTGCCCTGTCACTCTCCCTACGAACACGCCCGAGCATTCGCGTTACGGTTACAGTTCAAGTCAAACACAAGGCGCCCAACCGCAGCCGTTCGAGAAACGTATCCGGATTTTTCACAGTGTACGGGATATTCCCAGCGCCCGAGACGAAAGCGCGACGCGGGCGTCGCGTAACCGCTTCGGCGCGTAGCTAGCATCGCGGAGCGCGGCACGTCCGGAGGGAAGTCGGGGGGAGGGAGGAAGTCGCGGCGGAAAGCGTCGCGGGCAGAGTGTGTCCCGAGCACTGGGAATTTACTGTACACCGTTTAGTACGTGGATGCGTTTTCTGGAGAGGATTGGTTGGGGGCGATGTTTGTTTCCTTTCACTTTACGTTGAATTAATGCAACTGTAACTGCCATGCGAACTCTCGCGCACGCTTCTTAGAGATAATGAGGGCAGCCATTTGTGTAATGGTAGTATCTTCGCGTGCTATAATTGACAAAAAATTTGGGGATAGGTGAAAAGATTAGCCAGCTGTAGGACTCGAACCCACATCTTCTGGATTGCCGGTCCAGGGCTCTACCAATTGAGCTAAGCTAACACGGGGATAGGTAGTGTCGGGCTACTACCGCTAGGATTTTCCATTACATGTGAGAACGACGTGAGCTGCACTTACTTAAAGCTCTTACACACTAGCTTGTGTAAGATTGGACGATGATAACCGAAGTAACTTACGTGAGCATGCTGCTCACATTGAAATGCAAATGTCAAATATATTTCGATGTAATGTAATTTCGATAATATGTATTTCAAAGCGTCGTTGGCAGAGACTCTGCGTCTCTGAAACCGTACTCTGCTTCAGCTACACCAACAGCGATGTAGACTTGGATACATCGACGCTGAACTCAAGGATGAGCATGATGGCCATCGTGGTGTTGCGAATTGTGTTCGGTGTCAGCTTATGTGCGAACTGGTAGTACCCATAGAACGATTGGAAGACAAAGGCTTCCATATTAATCTTGTAGACTCCGGGATGGATGTAGACAGAGGCTAAAGAAAGTTAAACGGTCCAACGGAGAACTCAGCGAAGCTTATGTCGCCGATGTCGCATAGCTCGATCTGGTTGAGCGTGTGAACAATGAGCACGCATTAGGTGGTGCTCTTGACACTGCTGTACATGGCTACAGCGCCAGCTCCGGAGGAGATAGACGGCTTGTTAGAGGAGATAGCGTTTCTCGACACGTGAAACTCGAAAACATCAAGCTCAATCGTGGGTAGTCGTGGAACATCCAATAATCGTTGCACATGAAGTAGTCTGGTTTTCGGTGTATCACACATGTGCAGATGTACTACTAGACACTCCACATTCATGCTGGGAACTATTATTCCCATCGTTGTTTCGTCGACCAGAGCGGCGTCACAGAGGGACTCGTGTGTACTGGTTTGCATGGCCAACTTGTGATTCAGTAAACAGCATCTCATCGCGCGCCTCTTTCACGTTTGGAGTCGTACTGCCGAGCCCGTGGTGGAATCTGAAGTCGCCTTTCTGGTTGGTGAGATACAGCCCGCCTATGCATGTCACTGGGGTTCAGGAGCACGTACACGACTTGGTTCCACTGAGGCTTGTGGTACTGTGCATGCACGATCTCATCAGAAGTGCCATCCTGTAACTTGTGTATCGTAATGGCATAAGCGGGACCAGAGGAACTGTATTGGTCTGCACATGGCGTTACCGACTCGCGGAGCCTTCGCAGTTCGCCTGTCTATGATAGTCCAAGTTGGGCCCGACGCAGGAGCACTCGAGAGCACGAACGGTTGCGCCTTCACACCGATGTTGGCATCCATAGTGGCATCCGTGAAGGCGAGTCACACACGCACGAAGCCACCGTTTTCGTCTGTAAACCGCAGAACGGCGCGTTTTCTATGTGCTTCAGAGTGTAGATCCCGCTGTGCACTCATCCTGCGCTGTTTATGCCGGCACGTAGTCGCCCGAGCATCGTCTCTGTAGCCAATGGATATATCCACGGCCACACTTTCTGATGAATTTTATTAGCCTGCGAGTTGTAGGCGTGTACGCTGTGGTCTTTGTGAAAGAGACGCGTCGCGTTGGGCACGTTCTCTGGGAAGCACTGACTGGATCGGAAGCGCGACTCGATCGCACACATCTCCTACGGGGTTAAGCGATGCTCGGTGTCATTCATGGTGGAGTAGGTCGGAGAAGACTGTCTGTCTCATCACTTGACCGCTTGTTGGTAGTTCCCATGAGCTCAGTGTACTCCGGCTTGCATTAGCTGCTGTTCTTGTGCACAAGTGATATGCTGCTCCTATCCTCTGCCCTTCCTACTCATCCTATGCTCTGATTTAGAAGTTATCATTGTTTTAGTCTGTCAGGACGGCATGTTGAAACGACAAGTCACCTCGCCACGTTTAGCGCAGGTGAACGATAGCTTGTGAACCTGTTTTTTTGTACAACTCGCTGAGCAGATCGTCGCGGCTGACAGAGCACAGATCGTTGACTAGGCGCTCAGTCGCAGGCATGGCGTCCTGTCACTTTGTTGGGGTCTCGGTGGAGCAACAGCAGTATGTGAGCGTGCAGGCTACCGCGATGTTGAAACTCTATGCGTTGGAAGTAATCGACGACACGATGGCTCCCGCACGTGTTGTGTTTCGCCTTGCTCTGCAGCATATACATGATCACATTGACCAGTTCGTTGAATCACACGCAGGAAGTACGCAGGGGCTCCTTGACCAAATGGTACCACATACTGCGCATCAGATCTCCCACCGCAGAAATTTCCTTTAATATATCACCCAACACGTGCGTATTGTGAGCACCTTGGTCCATCGTGTCCCACTGGCGTTCAGCGTGAGCAACATTGTTGGTTTTCCCAACTACCGGATCACTGCGAAGAGGTATCGTTTCCTATCAGCACGGTAGTTGACTGAGTTGTTGAGGCATACATGGGAGGGTGTTGTAGATGCCGTCTATACGACGCGCAGGCTAAGCATTTTCGTATCCATGAACAAATCATGCTGATGGTCACGCGTTTACCATCGCTGCTACACCGTGTGTTGCCGGTAGCCACCAAGATTAGGTAACTGTGACGTCCAGAGAGAAGCGTCTGAGCACACCATAGCAGATGACCTGTAAGGAGAGCTCCGTGTGCACGTCGTTAATATGGGCCCATTATGTTTACCCAATGTGTCCAGACAGTGCTCCTTGTTCAGCATGGTATAGCGGCGCATGACCATCTCTCACCATGACGATCTCACCGGGTCGTATTCGCTCATCGCCTCCACGATACACGCGACGTCGCCTACATAAATCGGGTGCGCTCCGCTCCAACTAGCTCTCTCAAAACACCACCGAATGCCGTAAAGTTCATATTTATGTATACAGTACTGACTATACAGATGTGACATATAAGGTACCTGAACCACTCGTTGACAAAGGCCATTCTGAGCAAGCCGCTCAGGTACGTGGACATCTTGATTCTTCTTGATATTAAAGCTGTAGCAATAATGACCTTCAAGAATTAACGTTGATGGCACAATCACCTTCAAGCCTGCAGGGCAACTGCATGACCATCATCGCGTGGTGGTGATGTTCACATCGACGTGCACGTGACGACTATGGCCTCACGATCGCATAGTTACACTCGTGCTTCAGCTTCCGTATTTGAACGAACGGTAGCCGCGGCGTTATGAGTCCTTCCGCGATCCTATCCAACGGTGGTAAGTGATCCGGCTTTGGTGGGTACTTGAACCATTTTGCCACCGACATAGCCGGTATCTTGCCACCTTCCAGTGACATCTTACAAGTCGCACACACTCTGAAGTAACCCTCTGAAGAAACCCCTCAACATGTCGAACTGGCTGCTGATCACTAGCTTCATGTCGAATAGGAACCCGATGCCAACACACTCTACAGCGTGCTAGAAGTCGTTGTGATTTAGAGACCTCTCGAAGTGGATGCATGCAGCTTGTCAACCGTCGATAGGTGTGGAACGGACAACGATGCTCGTTGGCGGAGCCTCTAGTTCCTTGGCAACGGCGCGTTCGTTGCATTATGTACGCATTGACTCCGAAATGGAAGCAGTCTGCAGTCGAGTTGTTTACTGGGCTTCTGCCTTGGCTCTTCTTTCTCGCGCAATAGAAACGAGAGCGCTCCGCATTCGTCATATGGCCCGAACCATTCTATTTACTAAGGCGCGATGCCTTTCATTAGCCACGAACTAAGGAATTGCGAGCTGATTACCTAGACATCGCCAGAGATGAGTCTTGTAGTTCACTACGGATCTCCTGAAATGCAGCCTATAGTGCTGTGTACTTTTAGTAACGCAAAGAAGGCATCTGCGCTCAGGATGACGACAGAGCGAATGACCCTTTGAACACAAACATCAAGGTTGAGGCCGGTTTTCTTATCGCTTTCAACCTTCCAGATTTTACAGATTACGAGGTCAAGGGGAACTCAGGGGCCCTCTTCTCGTGAGCTCCTGCCCAGGTTGCCACTCCTTTGCCACTTCTTTTTCGTCTTCCTCCACTTTGGGACTTCCTCGCCGTTGTCATTGCTACGAGGCGCGGGGTCCGGTTCAGTGCCGTGTCCGTGGCTCGATTGACAGGTTGAGTCTCAAAAATAACACCTTTCGAGTTGTTGGACAATCCAAGGTGACACACTATTCCCGATTTTCAAGACGTATTCAAGTCAAACGTCCGGTGTGTTGCAGATGTGATTTCTTTGTGTCCGCGGTGGAGTGCTCTTAAAACATGAAGTTACTGTTTACATCTACGCGTTCTCACTGTTTCAGATACAACAACACTCTACACTCTTAAAAATGAACTTCACCGCATAGCACGCTCCTAGCCAACCATAATCTCGAATGATATCGTTATCTGCCCTGATTTGTTGAAAACGGGAGGCGTACGCCTTTTTGTGACACTTATGCTGTTCATAATTGTCACAGAAAAGGCGTACGCCTCCCGTTTTCAACAAATCAGGGCAGATAACGATATCATTTGAGATGAGGGTTGGTTAGCAGCGTGCTATGCGGTGAAGTTCATTTTTCCGAGTGTACAAACTGAAGTTCACCGCATAGCATGCTCTCCGTCAACCATTGCCAAGAATGATAGGATTATCACTTCTGATTCGGAGAGAGAGGGGCGTACGCCTTTTTGTGTCAGTTTGAATATATGGTAATTGACAGAAAAAGGCGTACGCCCCTCTCTCTTTATTTGAATCAGAGGCGATAACCCTATCATTCGTTGCAATCAGTGATGGGCAAAGTACATCAAAATTATACTTAAAGTATTGTACCAAGTACCTGGTGTCATTAGTACTTCAAGTACTCATCAAGTACATCGCCACTATCACTTTGCATATCACTGTTTAGTATCTGTGTCTTGCTCTTTTGGCAAAACATTAGTGAGCATTCTTGACAAATGCTCTGAAACCATAAAGTCCTAGGTGAAATGCTAATTTGAAGTTATTATTTGCAGTTACATGTAGAGAGGTAATCAGTCAGCTGTGCTGTGATTATGCAAAATAGTATTATACCCTGACTGATCCAAGATCACCCGCCTAGTGTGGTGTTCCGGTACTAAGCTTCGGGTATAGGAGGCTAGGTAATTTCAGAGAAAAAAATACAAGCCGACCGAGATTATACATTTCTGAGCATTCCTTGCTGCTTTTTGAAATACAACATGTTTAAAAAAAGAATATGAAGAAAATTAAAGAGGATGAAACACGATGTAAGCCTTCATTGTTATACAAACTGTGATATGCAGCAATGCAATCCTTGTGACCAAGTCAAAAAACGCAAATTGTAAAAATGAAAGCTTGTGTGTCTTTCAGAGTGTTCATCCTGTAATGCAATCACACATTGTGGTATAAATTGATTATGAATTGCCAATGAAGGAAACAGTATAAAAAAGCATAGAACCTTGCATTGGAAGAGCTGAAATGACATTTGACCAAGTCATTGTGCTGCCGGTTACAGTGTCATAATGTGTGCGTGTCTTTGCATTCCATTCATTTCACTCAATCATAGAAGAGTTGACACTTTTTTTCAACACTTTAAGCCTACCAGCAATAGATTTGCTTCAACAAATATGCTCTTGTGACCAATCGCTTTTGGTAAAATGTCATGCTGGGAATTTTGGTATCGCATTTCACTAGAAGCACTAAATCGCTTTTGGTAAAATGTAATACTGGAATTTTGGTATCGCATTTCACTAGAAGCACTAAAATGATGGCAAGAAGATGAAAGCTCATAGAAATAGCCCTATCTGTGTGTTTTCGTCTCCGTGTTGTCATTTTAGCGCTTTTAGTAGGGTACATTTCTGACACCCTTCTTGTCTAGAGTCCAAATTTGGGTACTTGAGTACTTGATGGAAAGTACTCGAAAAAGTATCTTAAGTACAGTACGAAGTACACGATTCAAATGTACTTAAAGTAAAGTACAAGTACACAGAAATTGTACTTAAAGTACTACTTGAGTACTTGGTACTTCAAGTACTGCGCATCACTAGTTGCAATGGTTGACACAGAGCGTGCTATGCGGTGATGTTCGGTTTTTAGATTGTACATGTGCGCGGTTTCTCGGGGGGTTACGATAGCAGTCCTAAAAGCACAACTTCACCGCATAGCACGCTGCGTTCCAACCATTGCCAAGAATGATAGCGTTATCGCTTCTGATTCGAATAGCGAGAGGGGCGTACGCCTTTTTGTGCCAATTTGGATATATGATAATTGACACAAAAAGGCCTACGTCCCTCTCTGTCTTCGAATCAGAAGCGATAACCCTATCATTCGTTGCAATGGTTGGCACAGATCGCGCTATGCAGTGAAGTTCAGTTTTTAGATTGTACATGTGCGTGGTTTGTCGGGGGGTTACGATAGCAGGTATTCTCGAATTGTGTTACCTACACTCTAAAAGCACAACTTCACCGCATAGCACGCTGCGCTCCAACCACTGCCAAGAATGATAGCGTTATCACTTCTGATTTTAAAGAGAGAGAGAGGGGCGTACGCCTTTTTGTGTCAGTTTGGGGATATGGTAATTGACACAAAAAGGCGTACGCCCCTCTCTCTTTCTTCGAATCAGAAGCGCTAACCCTATCATTCATTGCAATGGTTGGCGCAGAGCGCGCTATGCAGTGAAGTTCAGTTTTTAGAGTGTACATACATGTGCGTGAATTCTCGGGGGGGTTGCGATAGCCGGTATTGTCGAATTGTATTACCTACACTCTAAAAAACACAACTTCACCACATAGCACGCTCTGTGCCAACCATTGCAAGGAATGATAGGGTTATCGCTTCTGATTCGAATAGCGAGAGGGGCGTACGCCTTTTTGTGTCAATTTGGATATGACACAAAAAGGCCTACGTCATTCTCTGTCTTCGAGTCGGAAGCGATAACCCTATCATTCCTTGCAATGGTTGGCACAGAGTGTGGAATGCGGAAGTTCGGTTGTTAGATTATACATGTGCGTGGTTTCTCGGGGGGTTACGATAGCAGGTATTCTCGAATTGCGTTACCTACACTCTAAAAGCCCAACTTCACCGCATAGCAGGCTGCGCTCCAACCATTGCCAAGAATGATAGGGTTATCGCTTCTGATTCTAAAGAGAGATAGAGGGGCGCACACCTTTTTGTGTCAAATATCGTATGTCCAAATTGACACAAAAAGGCGTACGCCTTCTCTCTCTTTCTTGGAATTAGAAGAGCTAACCCTATCATTCGTTGCAATGGTTGGCGCAGAGCGCGCTAGGCGGTGAAGCTCTGTTTTTAGAGTCTACATGCACGTGATTTCTCGCGGGGTTGCGATAGCCAGTATTCTCGAATTGTGTTACCTGCACTCTAAAAACAGAACTTCACCGCATAGCACGCTGAGCCCACACGTCCACAAAAGAGTGAAGGCGCAGTTGCCATGGAAGCAGAGGCTCCGCCAACGAGCGTCGCTGTGCATTGCGCACCTAACAACTGTTGACAAGCTGCGGACCACCCACTTGTTCTTTCATCCACCCACCCACCTTTCACCCACAAGTTCGGGCACGGCTTGTAGCGTAGGTCATGGCATCATGGCTCGTTGGCATAAAGTTCAGTACGAGTCCCAGACTCACTCTCAATAGCCTTCGCAGTGCACTTTCACAGCTATTGAGAATGAGTGAAGCCTCGTACTCAACTTTTATGCAAATGTGCCCTCGTTACAATTCCATTTGAAGACAGTGACCAGCAACCAGTGTGACGTCTTGCTGGAGGCGTTTGCTGACTGCAGCGACGACGTTATGGATACTTCACAGTATCTGCGACCTGAAGAAGTCACTGGAGGTTGGCAAGTGCCCACCTAAGCCGGACCACCCTACCGCCGTTGCATCTTATCGTGGCGGGACTCGTCTCACCGCGGCTACCTTTCATCCAAAATATTGCGGTTCAGGAACGAGGGCAACAATGCGATCGTGCGGCTAGTTGTCATTGGGCCTGTAGATGTGAGTAACTTGGTCATGCAGTTACGCTGCAGGCTCGCAGGTGCTTATGCCTTCAAGGCTAATTCTTGATATTAATACCAAGAAGAGCCTTATACACCGTTCTACGTATCTGAGTGGCTTTGTTTGTCAAGCAGTGGGTTAGATACCTCATGGATCAGCCTCTCTGTCACGAGTACGGTATAAATGTGGACTTTGCAGCATTCGACGGCGTTAACGAGAGGGCTATTTGGAGCGGATCAGAGCGCACCCAAAGGATGAACGGACGCGCGGGTGTCGTGGAGGCGTTGAGTGAACACAAGTCGGAGGTCTTGGCCGCTCGCCAGTACAGCATGTTCTGGAATGAGGATCAGTGCAAGGACATATCCCGGGTCAGTGCAATCGCCCCTTCCACAATATTACGACGTGCACGAGATGGAACTCTCCTTGCCTGACATCTTTTAAGGTGTTCTGAGACTCTTTGCACTGGACGTCTTAGTTACGCCGTACATGATGGCTACAAGCAAGACAGCGCAGCGATCGCAGTGACGTTACTCCTCAGCATATCTTGTACATGGCTATTAAAATGCTTTGTGCTGCACGTCGTCTTTATTTTAGAAGCCCTTCTCATGCTTGCATCATGTGAAAAGCATCACAAGACGGACCGACAGTGCTTAGACCAACGCGTAGAAAATAATCTCTTGTTCCTCAAATCAAACCCCAACTGAGTGAACTACCAGACCGATACGAAACGATACCTCTTCGCAATGATCCGGTAGTTGGGAGAACCAACCGTTGGCCAAGGTTACTCACAATACAGCAGAGACTGAGCTCGAGGAAATTAGTGCGGTGGGAGATTTGACGTGGATGCGATGCAATTCGGTCAGCAAGGTCCCACCTATTTTCAACGCTGCACGTATGTCAACAAACTGGTCGACGTGATCATGTGCATACTGCACAGCAACCGGAAGCAGAAGCAGAACCTGTTCGGGCGCTATCGCGTCGTCGATTACTTCCAACGCATACAGATTCAAAATCGCAAGCGTGCACGCTCACATACTGCTGCGGCTCCAAGGAGTCCCAGTGGACGTGACAGGCGACTCCATGCCTAAGACTGTACGCCTGGTCAACAATCTGTGCTCGGTCAGCCGGCGAGCTGTACCAAAATGAGGTTCACAAGCACACGTTCAGCTGCAGCAAAGGAGGCAACTTGTCGTTTCAACATACCGTACTCGTAGCAAACATGATCACTTCGAAATCGTAAAGGATAGGAGCAGTATACTAGTCGTTCGCAAAGGATAGCAACGTAATGGGCAAGCAAGACTACTAAGAGCCCACATCCACCAACATGTGCACTAGTACCCATTGGATCATGTCGTGAGACAGACCAACGCCCTTTTCTCCGGTTCACTCACACGGATAGACAACGAGTATCGCTGAACTCCGGAAGAGATGAGTGCCGGCGGTTATTAGTAGTCGCCCGAGCATCGTCTCTGTAGCCAATGGATATATCCACGGCCACATTTTCTGATGAATTTTGTTAGCCGGCGAGTTGTAGGGGTGTACGCTGTGGTCTTTCTGAAAGAGACGCGTCGCGTTGGGCACGTTCTCTGGGAAGCACTGACTGGATCGGAAGCGCGACTCGATCGCACACATCTCCTACGGGGTTAAGCGATGCTCGGTGTCTATCATGGTGGAGTAGGTCGGAGAAGACTGTCTCTCTCATCACTTGACCGCTTGTTGGTAGTTCCCATGAGCTCAGTGTACTCCGGCTTGCATTAGCTGCTGTTCTTGCGCACAAGTGATATGGTGCTCCTATCCTCTGCCCTTCCTACATATCCTATGCTCTGATTTAGAAGTTATCATTGTTTTTAGTCTGTCAGGACGGCATGTTGAAACGACAAGTCACCTCGCCACGTTTAGCGCAGGTGAACGAGTGCTTGTGAACCTGTTTTTTTTGTGCAACTCGCTGAGCAGTTCGTCGCGGCTGACAGAGCACAGATCGTTGACTAGGCGCTCAGTCGCAGGCATGGGGTCCTTTCACTTTGTTGGGGTCTCCGTGGAGCAGCAGCAGTATGTGAGCGTGCAGGCTACTGCGATGTTGAAACTCTATGCGTTGGAAGTAATCGACGACACGATGGCTCCGGCACGTGTTGTGTTTCGCCTTGGTCTGCAGCATATACATGATCACATTGACCAGTGCGTTGAAGCACACGCAGAAAGTAAGCAGGGCCTCCTTGACCAAATGGTACCACATACTGCGCATCAGATCTCCCACCGCAGGAATTTCCTTTAATATATCACGCAACATGTGCGTATTGTGAGCACCTTGGTCCATCGTGTCCCACTGGCGTTCAGCGTGAGCAACATTGTTGGTTTTCCCAACTACCGGATCACTGCGAAGAGGTATCGTTTCCTATCAGCACGGTAGTTGACTGAGTTGTTGAGGCATACATGGGAGGGTGTTGTAGATGCCGTCTACGACGCGCAGACTAAGCATTTTCGTGTCCATGTACAAATCATACTGATGGTCGCGCGTTTACCATCGCCGCTACACCGTGTGTTGCCGGTGGCCACCAAGAACAGCTAACTGTGACGTCCAGAGAGAAGCGTCTCGGCACACCATAGCAGATGACCTGTAAGGAGAGCTGCGCGTGCACGTCGTTAAAGGGACTATGAAATTTCCCGAACCCCCATACTTTTTTTCGATGGAAACTGTTCTTCCCGCAGAGAAACTAATATGCCACAAATTTTTCCGGACGAAATCGCTCCACTCTGTGAGGAGCGCGCGCTGGAAATGTCTCTTCCGCATTCCTCCTCTCCCGCGCATATTTCCCTGCCGATGGTGTAACTGTACGGACCGCTCTTCGGTTCCCCGTTACGTCACCGGTGTTGCACAATGGCAAGTAATGCCGCGAGCTGGCGCTGTGGCTGCCGCCACTGCCGAAATCTGCCGATCGCGCGAAAGCTGCTGTCATGGAGATTTCCACTCCCGATGAACGCATACGCGGGATCCTACGGCGCATGCTCCTGGCGGGATTCCTCGGCTCGGCAACACGTCACGATGACGTGTTGCTGAGCCGGCCGTGGTCGCGTCAAGTTACCCGTTTTGGCTCCGCTCGGCAGCTCGTCACGGCGTGGCGCCAGCTGTCCTCCCTTCGGCGCTCCGTTTAAATTCGGTCCCGAGAAATCCGCTCGCGCGACGAAAGTAAAATTTCGGTTCTAGACTCAGAAAAATGTCTTCTTTCGAACGAAACGAAGAAAAAAATCGTTTCATAGTCCCTTTAATATGGGCCCATTATGTTTACCCGCATATGTCCAGACAGTGCTCCTTGTTCAGCATGGTATGGCGGCGCACGACCATCTCTTCCGGGTCGTATTCGCTCATCGCCTACACGATACACGCGACGTCGTCTACATCCATCGGCTGCGCTCCGCTCCAACTAGCTCTCTCATAAACACCACCGAATGCCGTAAACTCCCTATTTATGTATACCGTACTGGCTATACAGATGCTGATATATAAGGTACCTGGACCACTCGTTGACAAAGGCCATTCTGAGCAAGCCGCTCAGGTACGTGGACATCTTGATTCTTCTTGATATTAAAGCTGTAGCAATAATGACCTTCAAGAATTACGTTGATGGCACAATCACCTTCAAGCCCGCAGGGAAACTGCATGACCATCATCGCGTGGCCATGTTGTTCACATCGACGTGCACGTGACGACTATAGCCTCACGATCGCATAGTTGACCTCGTGCTTCAGTCTCCGTATTTGAACGAACGGTAGCCGCGGCGTTAGGAGTCATTCCGCGATCCAATCCAACGGTGGTAAGTGATCGGGCTTTGGTGGGTACTTGAACCATTTTGCCACCGACATAGCCGGTATATCTTGCCACCTTCCAGTGACATCTTACAAGTCGCACACACTCAAGTATCCGTCACGTCATCGCCAGTGCGGGAAAATCCCTCAACATGTCGGACTGGCTGCTGATCACTGGCTTCATGTCGAATTGGAACCCGATGCCAACACTCTCTACAAGCGTGTTAGAAGTCGTTGTGATTTAGAGTCCTCTCAAAGTGGATGCATGCAGCTTGTCACCCGTCGATAGGTGTGGAACGGACAACGATGCTCGTTGGCGGAGCCTCTAGTTCCTTGGCAACGGCGCGTTCGTTGCATTATGTACGCATTGACTCCGAAATGGAAGCAGTCTGCAGTCGAGTTGTTTACTGGGCTTCTGCCTTAGCTCTTCTTTCTCGCGCAATAGAAACGAGAGCGCTCCGCATTCGTCATATGGCCCGAACCATTCTATTTACTAAGGCGCGATGCCTTTCATTAGCCACTAACTAAGGAATTGCGAGCTGATTACCTAGACATCGCCAGAGATGAGTCTTGCACTTCACTACAGATCTCCTGAAATGTAGCCTACACTCTAAATCTTTTCACACATTTAAAGGTGTAATAGCGTGCATGGCTCGTAACACCATAATGGAGCACGGTTTCGTACAAGTCTTCTTTACTCGAGTGTTGTCTGTCCTCCAAAAATTCAGTCTTGCAACATCTCAACATTGTTCAACAGTATTGTAGACACTTGCGCGTGCTCGATTATCGATAGCGATGCATATATGCATTAGCTCGTACCTACGATATCCAAGACATAATGAAAGCAAGATTTGCACTGACACTTGATCTTTAGTAATGCTTTCCAAATTTTGTAAAATATCACCCTGGAGATGCAATGTTACGCAACCAGGTTGAATGTTCATAGCGCACACCTTTAAAGGTGTGAAAAAGTTTACAGTGTATAGTGTTGTGTACTTTTAGTAACGCAAATAAGGCATCTGCGCTCAGGATGACGACAGAGCGAATCACCCTTTGAACACAAACATCGACGTCGAGGCCGGTTTTCTTATCGCTTTCAACCTTCCAGATTTTACAGATTACGAGGTCAAGGGGAACTCAGGGGCCCTCTTCTCGTGAGCTCCTGCCCAGGTTGCCACTCCTTTGCCACTTCTTTTTCGTCTTCCTCCACTTTGGGACTTCCTCGCCGTTGTCATTGCTACGAGGGGGGGGGGGGGGGCGGTTCAGTGCCGTGTCCGTGGCTTGATTGACAGGGGTTGAGTCTCAAAAATAACACCTTTCGAGTTGTTGGACAATCCAAGGTGACACACTATTCCTGATTTTCAAGACGTATTCAAGTCAAACGTCCTGTGTGTTGCAGATGTGATTTCTTTCTGTCCGCGGTGGGGTGCACTTCCAACATGAAGTTACTGTTAACATCTACGCGTTCTCACTGTTTCGGATACCACAACACTCTAGAAACTGAAGTTCACCGCATAGCATGCTCTCCGTCAACCATTGCCAAGAATGATAGGGTTATCGCTTCTTTTTCGAAGGCGCACGCCCCCTCTCTCTCTTGGAATCAGAAGCGATAACCCTATCATTCGTTCCAATGATTGGCACAGAGCGCGCTATGTGGTGAAGTTCAGTTTTTAGATTGTACATGTGCGTGATTTTCGGGGGGTTGCGATAGCCAGTATTCTCGAATTGTGTTATCTACACTCTAAAAACAGAACTTCACCGCATAGCACACTGTGCTCCAACCATTGCCAAGAATGATAGGGTCATCGCTTGTGATTCGAATAGAGAGAGGGGCGTACGGCTTTTTCTGTCAATTTGGATATATGATAATTGATACAAAAAGGCGTACGCCCCTCTCTCTGCGAATCAGAAATGATAACCCTATTATTCTTTGCAACGGCTGGCATACAGCGCGCTATGCGGTGAAGTCCAGTTTTTAGATTATTCATGTTCATGATTGCATAGCGATAGCCGGTATTCTTGAATTGTGTTACCTACACTCTAAAAACAGAACTTCACCGCATAGCAAGCTGTGCTCCAACAATTGCCAAGAGTGATAGGGCTATCGCTTCTGATTCGAAGAGAGAGAGGGGCATACTTTTTTTGTGTCAATTTGGATATATGATAATTGACACAAAAAGGCGTACGCCCCTCTCTCTGCGAATCAGAAGCGGTGACTCGTTGATTCGTTGAAATGGTTGGCACAGAGCGCGCTATGCGGTGAAGTTCAGTTTTTAGATTATTCATGTGAATGATTGAATTGCGATAGCCGGTATTCTCGAATTGTGTTACCTACACAGCATAGCACGCTGTGCTCCAAACTTTGCCAAAAATGATAGGGTTCTCGCTTCTGATTCCAAGAGAGAGAGAGAGTGGCGTACGCCTTTTTGTGTTAATTTGGATATGTGATAATTTACACAAAAAGGCGTACGCCCCTCTCTATCTTCGAATCAGCAGCGATAACCCTATCATTCGTTGCAACGGTTGGCACAGAGCGCGCTATGCGGTGAAGTTCAGGTTTTACAGCGTACATGTGCGTGATTTCTCGGGGGGTTGCGATAGCCGGTATTCTGGAATTGTGTTAGCTACACTCTAAAAACAGAACTTCACCGCATAGCAACGCTGTGCTCAGCCATTGCCAAGAACGATAGGGTTATCGTTTGTGAATGATACATGATATGGATGAAGTTCTGTTTTTAGGGTGTACGCGATCGGCGTAGATTGGCGGTGGTAATTTCCTGACTTATGCCACGGGCTGCCACGTGTTGGCCACGGTACCGAGCGTGCTCACAAGGGCGCGCTATAATTTCTTTGCGTGTTGGGTGGGTGCATCCGCAATGGAATCCTGTTTTTCTTCGTTCATGAAGGCGGCAATAGGTGTGCGCTAAAAAGTTGATCATGTCGGCCCGTGAAATCTTCGCGCAGCGTGTTTGCAATGTAACAAGCTCTGTGCATGTTGAGTCAGCGTATACAAGAATCCGTTGAATATTTACAGGTCGCTGCAGCCGTGATTGCAGTGACAGTATCCGAGTATCCGAGTATACGAGGACACAATGAATAACTCTTCCCGCGCGGGTTATTGGAATTTTATCATGGCTGACTAGATGCTAATCATGGACATCTTTCATGAAGCCCTCGAACCAGTTGTTCTGGGGCCTATCTGTGTCTGTAGTGAAGTCTTCTCGTGACAATCACGGACATATTGTGTTCCTTCACGGTTTTTCCGAAGATGATGCAGGTAGAGTAATTGAAGGGCTTGGCGAAAAGGGACCTCTTGATCGTGTCTGTAGAGAGCCCGAGTGCAACGTATACTAGCACGATGAGGATGGCGCCATAATTGCAGTCTACTTTAACAACGGATAGGTGGGGTAACTTCGCCAATCATCCTGGTGCTTACAATGGTACAGGGAAGATCCCAATGGAGGCTACTGAGGGATGCTCATCTGTTTTCTGTGGTAGGCAATTCGCCACGTCTACCCGATTCCCAGAGCACGATGGACTGTACACTCGTTCCTCTCCTGCGCCACAATCTTTCACCCTTCCATCTTCCCCCTCCCCTGGGTGCACTAAGCGCCATCTCCGAACAGGCTGACCGCACTTTTCCCAAACACCACTCTACTCCTCTATACGACACATACATCGCTATCTTAGTCTGCAGGGGCTCAGGCGTGTTCTCCCTTGTCTATACTTTGACGGTGACTATAGCGATCGCTGAGATAGTTAGCACTAGTGCTCACAAAGTACACTTGCACACACACTCGTACGCACATCGCATATAGTAGATGGTGGCACCGGCACTTCGGCTCTCTTCTCTCTTCGTTCGCGACGAATCTCAAGTAAGGGCGGGTCCAGAACCTTACGTTACGTGGTGGTGGGGGGAGGGGGGGGGCGGTTTCTGAACAAGACTCAGATGATTCGTTCATAAATGCTGGCGCATGTCTGCATTCTTTTCAGTAAGCATCCCAGAACCATGAGCTGAGCACTCAGCGACTCACTCGCATTTGATCAGTAATTGAATTAAACTTTTAGATTTTCCCACTGCTAGTTACTTTTCTTCAATGGCCGTTCTAGATTTCATTTCAGACGCATTCGGAACTCCTCATTTACCAGCCAGACTCTTGAGCTAAAATATTTCAGAAGAAAAAAACGCGTCTTCGCGTGATGTTTTCGAGAAGGAATTGGTTTCGGCTTGGTTTCGAAGCAGCGCACCAATACGACCCTTCGCTCAGCTATCCGACTTCTAGTTACGTGTTCAGCCCCCCCCCCCCCGGTACACAGCGTTCGCGGTAGATTCGTTGTCATCAGGATGAAGGCACACTGTCTCATCCACTGAACGACAGCACGACGGGCGCTGTGTACCCATCGAGTAACGAAGGAGAAGGAATACCGAAGCTTCTCTTTCGACTGTACCTTACCTTCCGTTACACCCGCGTATGAACCAGGGGGATGAAGACGTTACTGACAGCCAAGGAGGAAGAGCGCATTGGTACGCCGCTCCGCACGAGAAATATGCTAACCGAAACCAACTAATCACTCGAAAGGACTGAAGTATCGACGCGGTGTTTTGCTGAAATGTCGCTAAAACAAAGGGTATGAAAACGTCTCACGTAAAATTTAAACGTTAGGAGTTCAATTAAGCGTGTGCCAATGAACGAATGAGTGGTCACTTTGTGGCCAGCGCCCCAAGGATGCTAACTGAAAAGAAAGTTTCCCGACGAACTCGACGGTCTCCGAATTATCCTGCCGAGGCATTTTCATGAGGCACGCCGCACCACCTTATATGTTCAACACGATCCGATAGGGGTTACCAAGTCATTCTGGATTTAAAGCAGAACATTAGGATCACATAGAAGACGGTTCGAAATAAATATAACACCAAACGTTGTTGTTACTGGGAAGCGCAATGCACAGCAATATCGTTCGCGTAGCGCGTCTAGATACCCTTGCATTCTAAGGTAGCTACAATTTCACAGTAACCAACATCAGTAAAAGTTTATCCAAATGGCCAGGAATGGCAACTAACATGGAAAATCGGGGAGAGCAGTAGTTCTCTCCTGTGTGCTTTTCTGTGTCCGTGTTTTGTCTTCCTGGTGTTCCATATATCACCGTGTTAGTTAGCATAGGTGCCGACTGCTGGGAGAGTGGGCTTGGGGTCCTGGGCGCCCCAGAACTTTCCTGGGGGATGGGGGGAGGCCCCCCGGAAAGTCTACCCAGCTGACACTTAAGGCGAACGTTTCGAGGGGTATCTTAAGAGCCGCGTTTCTAATGCTTGTGATCATGAACATCCAGTAAAAAATTGCCTTACAACGCCACAACAAGGAATTCTCGAACTCTGTGTATGAAGGGGAGGGGGGGGGGGGCGTTGTGCCGCGGCACTCTACGACGGATTGAAAACTCGCCTCTTCACTCTTCGCTCTCACTTTCCACGTATACCAGTATTGGCCAGAGGTGCAACCCACCGTTGTTTGACGCTGCCCCAGTACCGCAGACCAAAGTACCGCTGAGAAAGAATTTATACAATGCTTACCCAAACTTTTACGCGTAGCTCGATGACGTAGACACACGTAGCACAACACAGCACTACACACACGACACCAGATGTGTTCACTTACCCCTGGTGCACTTTGACCGCATACATTAAAGCAGGACAGCCAAAGATGTCCTATGGAAGTTTTAATGCCGAGGCTCATCTGAGGCTGAAACGCCTTAGAAACGCTGAAAAACAAAAGAAACGCACGCTAAACCTCTCTAGAGCTTCTTGCTCATTTCTAGACGTCTAGCCCCACCCTCTACCGCTTATGTCCGATACCCTTCGCTCATTGCACAGCTTATGCAACACTAATGTGTATTTTCTGTGTCCCTTTGCACTATATTTGACCGCAGAAACGCAATTTCCGCAACTTCCGCAACGTCATGGCAAACACAGCTTCTTGATTGACGAAACAAAAAAATAGAGCTAGAAATAGCGCTGAAAAAGTTGACAGGAGCTCAACATTGGTAAGCATTTTCTTCCATCACTTCTTGGTAGTGCGAGGAAGAAAAAACAGCACTGTTTACCAGCGCTACAAAGCAAAGTGTTGCGAAAGTGCCACTCCGTGAACAGAAGCGGTGATGGGGACGTCGGTAACGTTTGCTCATTCGGGAATTTCACTCATAAAACTAGTCCTCAAGTCCGATCGCAGTTTTCCCAGTTTGAAACAAGTCACCGGTATCCGGGAACTGAGGTTTACCATGTAGTATCAAAGGGATCAGTCGCAGATACAGCTGTGGGTTTTCTCCAACATGTGCTTGCTTAATAAACGTTTCGATCCATCTCCCGTGCTTTATATTTTATTGGCAGGCGTCAAAGGGAGGGGAGCGTACCTTCTCACTGAAAGCCTAGTACCGAAGAAGGTAAAATCCCCAACGGAAGATAGAAACCGAAGCATGCAAACGTGGAATCGCCTAGGATAAAAAGGATACCCATGAAGTTCAATGTTGACGTGGTATTATCAATCCCGGAAAAACAGTCTAAGCTGTGGGCAAAAATTGAGAAAGCAAAAACCAGGTGGTCTAGGAATGGCGGATATGGGAAAAAGAACGTCACCAGCTGCGTTTGCTCGTTGCCACGGTAGTAGTGCTCCGAGTGCAGCTAAGCTGTGGTCGTGTATACATTGGCCAAGCGAGATGTTTCCTTAACGATTGGCTCAGAGAGCATGCTGCCTTTCTGGAATCTATGCATGGCGGGCACAGTAGCAGTTCACTGCAGGGGCTGCAGGTGGCGCCCTATACAAGAGAAAACGGTTGTTGTGGGGAGAGGCTTTGACTTGAAGGTACGTGAGATTTGGGACGTGCCTGGTATTATGATAATAATAATGATTGGGGTTTATGTCGCGAGACAACTGAGATCATGAGCGACGCCACCGCGGTTGGTCTGTGGATTGCTTTTGCCCATCTCAGGGTTCGTTAACGTGCGATGAAACTCGCCCCACGGCACCCCGTATTTAACGTCCCTCGTGGAAGACGGGGTATTCAAGCAACTTGTACCCTGCCACCAAATTACTGGCGTCCTTGGGCAGGTTCGAACCCGCAATCTCGGCATCAGAAGGCGAACACGGTACCGACTGCCTGTATTATGAGTCCAGAGTGGACACCTGTGTAAAGATACTACGGTCTTATCTGTAGTAGTCTACCTTGACCCGCAGAGAGCTAAAGCCACAGAGAACATGAACGTTTATTTCTCGTCCCACGTTCGTCTTCATCATCTTCATCAGCTTAATTATCTTGCTCGTTCTCAGTCCACTACATTCCTCCCTTCAAGATGGGACGCATCCCGACGGGGGTTTGCGGTTTCTTTTACGGTACCGCGGCGGTCTGGGAAGGTCCTGTTCTTGGGCTGGCTTCTCTGACATCGTTGCCGTTGTAGTTGTGTCCGTTTCTGGCCAGGGCAATAGTTGAATAGACTTAGAGGATGCTGAGGTTAATCTGACTTTCAGATGGTCAGCATGTACTCTGCCTTGCCTGCCATCGGTTAGCTGTACTTCGTACATGGGTCTGCCAATCATTGTGGTAACTGTTGCTTTTGTCCAGTGGCGTTTGTCCGACGGATCGGCAGTCCAGACAGCATCCCCAACACTGAAATCTCGTGCTTGTGATTTACGGTCATAATTTCCCTTCTGTCGGTTTCTTGCTCCCAGGAAACGTTGTTCCAAGCCAGGCCGGAGGAGGTCGAGGGCGGGCGTAGTTGTCTTCCCATGAGGAGCATGGATGGTGTTTGCCCTGTAGTTGCGTGCGGTGTAATGCGATACTGCACGAGAAACGACTGGATGGCCTCTTCCTTAGTTCCTCCTCTCCGTAAAGCAGTCTTGCAGTAAGAGGCCTCTTACTATCTACGGCATATCCTATCAAAGCTCACAGGACAGCAAATTTGGCCAATGCTTATGTGACAGAGCCTCGTAGAACATGTAGCTTTTCTGTTGAGTTGACACTACATCTCTGGTAGCCCCTTTAATGTCTGGAGGTAGGTGCATCATTTTACATTTAACCAGCAGTAATGTATAGCATCGCAAAAAAGGAAACAAGGGCTTAATCTCAACGCTGCATCAGCATCATCCATCATCTCACAATACCGTTGTTGTTGTCAGCCTCTGCACAAAGGCTTGAAACGGACCTTTTTTTTCTTTTTCTTCTTTTCATTTCCCGTTGTCAAGTTATTTTGTCTTGGCATGTAGCTGTGAGATGTCAGTAGAAGCTATGAAGTCATCCTCTTTACTTCTTGAACTTGGATGAAGAAAGCACTGTTCTGGAAGATCCTAATTTGTTAGAGGCGTCGTAAAGGCATTAGTGTAAAAACCAGGTCTCTCAGCAAAATTGCCGCGCACACACGTACATTGTTTGATGCCGTTTCATGGATGGATGGGACTTGGATCAGCAGCACAGAACGTCAAAAGTGCACCTCAAGTTGGCTACGACAACCGCAAAAACCGCCGCCCTACAGCACACAAACAGTTCACAAACAGAGAGATAAAAGCAAACTGGGAAGTGGTTTATGGCGCTTATGTTACGGACAGAGGTACTGTTTGTATGTAGTGACTGTTTCTAACACCAGCACACAAACAGCGTCAGTTCTTCCTTGTAGTGATCCGGATTCATAGTTTGCGAATTGTTCTGTGTCCAAAAATTGTAATAACATTATATGTATTTAAGTAATATACGTACCACTTGCGCCTGACCCTGTCGAGCTGCCTGCAGCTGTAATACACATGAAAACCAATCATGTCTACCACATTCCACAGGTTCAGTAACAGGGAAAGTTGTAACATCAGTCACATGATAGCGCATCCGACAACGAGAAAAGCCAATCACGTTCATATGAATGACATCATGTTCTTTTACTTGTTTATTGTATTTTATTTATCTAGTTATTAATCATAGGTTAGGGGATACCTTACGTTGTACCGATTTCGTCTTTGGTTGCTAAGTTACTCACGCGCAAGAGTGACAGACCCGATTGGGAAACTACATGGACATTGTGACTTACTGTCGAAGTTGCTGGCTCGCTTTGTTCGTGGAACACTGTCGGAACGGCGTCAAGTTTCAATTCGTTCCTTTTTTGTGTCAATCCAAGTTGCACTTGCATGATGTTCTCATCCAGGTACACATTATCTGTGAAATGCGAGGAGCATACACGGACAGCATGAACACTCCTTGCTTCATCTAGATACCCGCTAGTGATGTAGCTGCTTCCAACTTTCGCTTCATCTGGGGTCTGGCTGTAGCTGTATCCTTGGCGTGCGAAATCAAACATCGATGTTTTCGAAGGAAGTTTTCCTGGAGTCAGGAACGCTGCGTCGGTTTCCAAACGACATCTCACGCGAAGGATGCAAGCGTAGAGATAGTATCCGCGTCACTAGAAAGTGTCACATGTGAATACGGGCGACGTGCCGGAAAAAAACAAAGCAGCCCCAGACTTGGCGGCAGACGA
Source organism: Ornithodoros turicata (assembly GCF_037126465.1). Lineage (NCBI taxonomy): Eukaryota > Metazoa > Arthropoda > Arachnida > Ixodida > Argasidae > Ornithodoros > Ornithodoros turicata. Next base: position 50,944 of record NW_026999549.1, on the reverse strand, counting down.
CAGCGTCCTTCACAGCGGATTAGCCAGATTCCACCTTGCGTCACGCGATGTTCTTGGCGCTGGCGCTTTCGAGGATCAAAACGAAACCGGATCTTTTAAATTCGATTCCTCATCACCCGGTCCGTTTTGGAAGGAGAAAATTTGTCAAATAGCTCGTGGTAGTGTACCGAACACATTGGTATCGTATTCGTAACCACGGTTCCGGATTCGACAGTCCCTTTAAGATGTACCGCCACGATATCAACCAGATTGACGTCATCTTGTATGGACTTTTCAAACTGAAGGTCTAGTCCCATTGGTAGACGTGACAAACCATCACCATTTCCAATTGCAGTCGAAGACTTGTATACAATGTTGTAGGAATAGTTTTGTTTATTTATTTATTGTATGTACGTCAAAGGTCGGAAGAGCGGGTACAACATAACGGAGTGGAGCATAGCAGAACAAACGAACATAAGAGAAAGTCAGGCACGTGATACATCCCATGGGATACAATGGGCAAGAATGTATGTACAAGGTCACACGGCACAAACAGAAAAGCACCAAAAGTTAGATGACACGCTGAGTAAGGAGAGGATTAACTAGCGCGAGCAGAATAAATCGTGGATTGCTTGCTTAAAAGTCAAATTATCACTAATTATAGCAATGTCATGAGGAAGATCGTTCCACCAGCGTGAAGTTCGCGGAACATAAGATTCGGAAAAACGCCGAGTATTACATCGGTATTCTCTAACCTTAAAGGCATGATCCACACGGTGAGATATATGTTCGATCCACCCGGTGTGGTTGGGATCATCGAGGGGCTTAAGCTACGCTTCAGCTGTGGGGTCGCCAATGTTAACAGCAAATTTCTCAAAAGCACAAAGTTCTACTCATCCGTGATACTGACAAAATTGTTCGAGCAGTCCCTGCAGTTTGGAACGTTGCCCCATGCCTGGAAGACCGAAATGGTTATACCAGTCCGCAAATCGGGTAGCGTGAACCAAGCAGCCAACTTTCGCCCCATATCACTAACCAGTGTGCCATGCAAAATCATGGAACACATTATACACTCCCATCTAATCCGTCACCTTGAGTCGAACGCCTTTTTCACCCCATATCAGCACGGTTTTCGCAAGCAGTTTTCCTGCGAAACGCAGTTAGCAGCCTTCTCTCATGACATCCTCCGCTATATTGACATTGGATTAGAAGTCGGCTGTATATTTCTCGACTCCAGTAAAGCTTTCGACAAGGTATCCCACAGCCATTTACTTGCGAAACTTTCCCACCTTAATATCGTCACTCAAATCCTGGCCTGGATCCAGGTGTTCCTGATTGATCGCTCGCAATTTGTCCACGTGAACAATATCAATTCTTCATTCGCACCTGTAGTATCAGGAGTTCCCCACGGCTCCGTTCTAGGTCCACTACTTTTCCTTATCTTCATCAATGACTTGCCGACCCTCGTTTCCTCCACTATGCGACTCTATGCCGATGACTGTCATATACACTCCTACTGCCAACAACCTCGATACTAACCAGCTACAGTCCGGCCTAGCCTCCATTGCGACCTGGTGTTCCACTTGGTCCATGGAGTTGAACATCAGTAAGTGCAAGCATCTGGGAATCTCTCGATCCGCAAACCATCCGCCCTAGTTGAATACAACATTAGTGGTGTGATCCTTGAAAGAGTGTCCACGTTCAAGAACCTAGGTCTCCACACATCGTCTAACCTGTCATAGAAAACCCACATAGCCCATATATGCGGTCATGCAAACTCAGCTTCATTCTGGGTTCAGCTGGGTTTCATTCACCGCTCGTTTCATCAAGCTCCTACCAATGTGAAGCTTCACCTGTATAAATCACTCGTTCGACCCAAACTCGAATATGCGGTGTCGGTGAGGGACCCGACTACTGATAACCTAGTGAAAATGATCGAATCAGTACAAAATCGAGCTGCGCGTTTAATACTATCAAATTACAACCGCACATCTAGCGTAACACACATGAAACAACTTTTACACTTATCACCTCTCACGCATCGCCGCAAAATGGCCCGTCTCATCCTATTCCAAAAAATATACTACACTCTTAGCTCGGTACCCTTTAGTAAAGGGTAACAAATCGCAATATTTTACCCTCTATTTCAGAAGCTACAGGTACACTCTGAGCAGTACCTTTTATAAAAGTTACAAGGAAACCCACTAATTAGAGGTTACGGCCCTCAATCCAGCACCTGCCCGTAAAGGTTACGCCAACGTGCGGCTTTTTATACAGGATGTTCATTTTTATACGCAACAGAGTAGCGCTCATTTGGCAGGTGGGTTATGTGAATTTTTGCTAATTAATCGATCCGTAGTTACAAACACATGCGTCAGGAAATTTTGTTTTTTCCGAGATGTAACTTGTATTCGTGTTGTAAAGACATGACTTTGGTCGCTTTTAACCTCTAAATATACGTTACAGTGGTGTAACCTATAAGAAATCTAGAAATCTACGTCTATATAGAAGTTACATGTTTCTAAAAGTTGCATTAAAAGGTACGGGTTTAAGAGTGTACCACGACGACCACGTTCTTTCGTCTTACCTATCTGCTCCACTATACATTTCAAAACGCATTGATCACGCACGGAAGGTCTTCGTGTACCCTTGCAACATTAATTCTTTCTCTGACTCATTTTTCATCCGCACGTCTCGTGAATGGAATTGTCTACCGTGTAACGTTGCTAATACCCGGGACTCATCTACCTTTAAAGTCACACTCGAAGACTTACTTCACCACCCTAACCACTAACATCACGCAGTGAGTGTGTCCTTTGTTCATGTAACTACATTTACATGTATTGCTAATTGCGTTTTTTTTGTGTGCTACATTTTGTATCTACAGAGCTGTATCCTTTGTCATATGCCTATTTGCTTGCCCCTCCCCTTTGCAATGCCTCACGGCCCTGAGGGTACTATAAATAACTAAATAAATATGGCTAGGGGGCAGTAGTATAGAGGAGTAGAGGTAGCTATTGTGGAATGTTTTGTGGAAAAGTAGCAGGGCAGAAATCCTACGACGAAGGGTCAATGTGGTTAAACCGAGCTTCAATTTTATCGCAGAGACTCTGCTGTCGGGACGATTGTCACAGGCTATGAACCAATCGGCCCGGTATTCAACCTTCTCCAAAGAGTCTATGAGGTATGCCTGATGAGGGTCCCATATCGCCGCGGCATATTGAAGCTTTGGCCTCACGAATGTCGTATAAGCTAACTTTTCCACCGATACTGGGGCCAGTCCCAGATTGCGCCGAAGGAATCCTAAGGCTTGATTAGCGGCAGCTATAGTCTGAGAGATGTGATGAGACCAAGAAAGGTTGCTGTTTAGATTAATCCCGAGGTACTTGTATGAAGAAACGTGTTCAAGCAGAGACGAACCACAAGAATATTGAAATATTGTGGGGGTGGACCGCGTGAACGACATTGATTTACATTTATCGGCGTTAATAGGTAACTGCCATGAGGAGCACAAGGAAGCGATCTTATGAAGGTCATCTTGAAGTGCAATTTGTTCTGACGAGCTTGATACATGACAATAAATGACGCAATCATCAGCAAATAGGCGAATACGAGATGTCAATTCAGATGGAAGGTCATTAATGTAAATGAGAAAAAACAGGGGGCCAATGACCGAACCCTGAGGGATTCCGGAAGTTACTCGGTCGAGGACGCGGAATTGTTAACCAACACGAATTTCTTTCTGTTGCTTAAAAAGTTCCGTATCCATGTAAGGATGAGCGGGTCGGTGTTCAATCCGGAAAGCTTTGATATTAAGCGAGCGTGTGGGACCCTGTCGAATGTCTTTAGCAAAGTCAGTAAATATGGCATCGCCCTGGCATCCGCCGTCCATGCTGCTCAATAAGTCATGTGTTAGACCAAGGAGTTGGGATTCGCATGAGTAGCCACGCCGGAACCCATGTTGGAAAGGGTAAAATAACTAATTTGTTTCTAGGAACGTCATTAAGTGAGACACTATTATACGCTCTAAAAAGTTACTAGTTCATGAGGATTAGGCCCCACCTCTGTAACCGATTTGCGGAGGTTACCAGAATACCTTTATACTAGGCATGTGCCAACCGATTCCGCGAATCCTCGAATCCTAGACAGGGATTCGAGATTCGCGAATCCGAATCCCATTGCCCAAAACAGCGAATCGAATCTTTCGAATCCACAAACCACGTTCATCCCCCGGGGCTCGCAAAAACCACAACATAAAGCTCTCATTCTCAAGGTTGATTAGTTTCATGGAGGGAATTCAAACTCCCGAGCTTATGTATTTCCTGTAGTCGATAAACAATATGTTAAGTAGGTTACACTTGGGTCGTTTTGAAAACTTAGCCCTTAATTCTTTCCCCCTTAAGCCACTCATATATCTCAGGTTCATCCGCGACATTTTTGTTCTCTGGTCTGGTGGTGAGGCATCTTTGCAGTCATTTTTTGATCACTTCAATTCTCTGCATAGCAAAATTAAATTTACCTGTAACTATTCAAGGTCATCGATCAACTTCCTTGATGTGACAGTGTCATGTAAATCTGGTAGGCTGACCACTGAACTATACAAGAAACCAACGGACAAGCGCCAATATCTCCACTATGAAAGCTACCATCCTAATCACCAGAAAAGGAGTATTCCATATGGTCAGTTCTTGCGCCTGAAACGAATCTGCTCAGATCAGACTGATTTTGTAAAACATGCTCAGCAAATGGTATGTGATTTCCAAAAAAGAAATTACCCACTTGAACTCATTCATGACTCTGTTGCCAAATCATCTAGCCTATCCAGGGAGTCCTTATTCACCCCGAAACGCAAAGAAGACTTAAGTAATGTAGTTTTATCCACTACATATCATAAATCACTTGTCAATACCAATTCCATTCTTAGACGCCACCTCAATATATTACATGCTGACGAGCAATTAAAGGAAGTTTTTCCGACTCCCCCATTAGTAGCATTCCGTAGATCCAAAAATTTGCGCGACATCCTCACGTCATCATGCATCATGAAGCGCTCGCCGGGTTGTTATCCCTGTGGTAGTGCACGGTGCCAGACCTGTAAATTTATCGCGCCGTCCACTATTGCCCGTAGTACTTTGGGTGACTTCTGTTTGAAAATTCGTCATTCACTCCACTGTAATTCACCCAATATTTGTTACTTGATATTCTGCTGCAAGTGCAATTCACAATACATCGGTGAAACCTCCAACACAATGAGAAAAAGATTTTACGGCCACAAATTTGATATCCTAAATGCCCGCCAAACTCCTGTCGCCATTCATTTCAATCAACCTAATCACGATTTTGAAACTGATTTGAAAATTATATTGTTAGAATCTGGGTTCCGCACCGACATCAAACGTAAGAATAGGGAGTCCTACTTAATTTCGCAATTCAAGTGTCTCACACCAAATGGTCTGAACCTTAGTCCTGGCTCGTTATATCCGCTTATGCCAATTTAATAGTTATATATCTATATTTATTTGTGCACAATTCTTGAATCTTCGCTTCAGTCATCGTCTGGCACTCCGTTAGATAATCCGTAACCTTCCCCTTTGTCCATTCTGGGCCACTCGTTTCCCATACTCCTGACCCCCCCTTCCGCGAAACTGGGTTGGCGAGCCTTTTTGTTCACAATAACACCTTTTACTGTTCTTAAACGGTTAGAGGTCACTTATCCGTCTGCCCAGCTATTCATTGTGCACAGACATGTGGCACCATACCTCCTTCCCCTTCCCTTTCTTTGTACAGCTGTATGTTTAGTCGTGTATATGTCTATACTATATATACTTATGTGTGTCACCACTTCACTTTGTACCTGAGGAAGCGTGGACCTCCACGCGAAAGCTTGTACAAATTAAACTTAAACAAAAATCTTCAGTGTCGGTTTCTGTATTTTGTTTAGGTTACACTTGGGAAGAAGTATATGCCCAGACAGCACAAGATGTTGCAAATGTATTTCAAATGGGTTAGCTGCTGCCTCAGCGGCGAAACGTCCCACTACATCATTACTTATTGTTGTTGTTGCAAACGTTTTGCATCAATGTTACCTCAAAGTGCAACTGTTGCAGCGATGTTTCATGCCGGCATTCGTCGTTGTAGCAATATACTTGTTTCAATGTTCATGCTATGTCTCAAAGTTTGCGTAAAGTTACCATTGCGATGATGTTACTGAAGCACTGTTGAATATGTGAGAATGTGGCGTTTACATTGTTGATGCAATGTTTTTGCCAGCAATGGCAATGCTGTGTTACAATTGCACTGCTTCCAAAAGCTTAATCAGCAAGATAAATTCAACGTTTGTGCAATATCTTTATTTCAATGTTTTTGCCGTATTTGAAAGATGGATAGTGCTAACAGTGTGACTGTACTTCCGAAGCAATGTGTATTCTGACTCCAACATAACTCTCAGAAACTGACCAGTCAGAATGCTAAACCTCGCAAAGAGGTGAAAAGACTGTGCTTATTTCACCCACAATAGATAGCAGAAAAGAACGACCGAACAGTATGCTCGAGCATGGAATAATACGCGTGAGCTTTGAAGACAAAGATAATGCATGACTAATGTGCTGGCGCCACCACATCTACCAAAATACTAAAAATGAAGTTGAAGTTAAATACAACAAACAATGACAAGACAGAACACTCCCCCCCTGGTATCCCCACGATACCAGACTATGTATTTAAACCAGTTCAATCATATGTCCGAAAACTACAGTCACTCTTCCGACTACAACAGAACTAGATCGGAGACTGGCCGCTCGAAGGTTTTCTTCTTTCCGTCTTTGGCCGTCTGTACTTGAACTTTCCGCACCTTGCCATCTTTTCCAGGGTACACAGCGTTGATTCTTCCCATGTGCCACTCATGGCGTCTGCTTGCCGCGTCCTTCAATAGGACAACGTCGCCGACCGTAAAATTACGTTGGTCGGTTAGCCATTTGCGACGACTTTGGAGGCTGGGCAGGTACTTATTCCTCCATCGGTGCCAGAACGAGTTTGCCAGAGCCTGTACTTGTCTCCACTGCTTGACGTGGAGACTTTTGAACTCTCCTGCTGGTGCCGTTGGCGGTGACGGATTCTGTGTCAAAATCATTGCCGGGATGAGAACTGAGGGACATTCGGGGTCCGACGATACAGGGACTAAGGGTTTGCAGTTTATGATGGCGGTTACTTCTGCTAAGAATGTCGTCAAGACTTCAGAGAATGGTGCAACGGCCTCCTTGAGGAGCATCGCATCAAAGGTTCGGCGAGCCATATCTGTCATTCGCTCCCACGCGCCGCCCACGTGCGAAGAGTGCGGTGTGTTGAATATCCAAGTGCAGTCTTGCTCGTTTAAGAAAGTTTGTACCTTGCGGGATTCGAAGCGAACCGATGATATCTTTAGTTCAGAGCAAGCACTAGCGAAGTTCGTTCCTCAGTCCGAACGGAGCTGCTTAACTGGACCTCTACGTGCGATGATTCTTCGCAGGGCTTGAATAAGGCTGGAAGTGTCCATAGATTCTGTCACTTCTATATGCACAGCACGGACGGCTAAGCACGTAAACAGGACTGCCCACCTCTTCTTGTAAGCTAAACCACCTGTTGTGCGTCGTGAGGCGACCACCCAGGGGCCAAAAACGTCGAGTCCCACGAAAGTGAACGGGGGGGAGTGTGTTTAGACGGTCTTCAAGTAGATCTGCCATTTTTTGCTGCTCACACTTGCGTCGAAGCTTACGGCATGTGACACAGCGATCGATCATGGCGCTTATGCATCTTTTTCCGCTGATAATCCAGAAGCCAGCGGCTCTAACAGCCCCTTCCGTGAAGTGCCTTCCCTGATGCTTGACGACCTTTTCATGACTGTGCCGAAGCAGTAGTAAACCCACGTGGTGCCGACCGGGAACAATGAGCGGGTGTTTTTCTTCCTCGTTCAAGTTTGCATTCCGTAAGCGCCCACCAACTCTTAACAGGTCGTCGTTGCCGATGTAAGGATCGAGCTTCCACAGAGAGTGTTTGGTTGAGAAGTGTTTTCGTTAAGGTACGTCCGTGCGAAGCCGAACGATGATCTCTGCGAATTCCTCGTGTTGGACACAGCGCAGGATGACCTTTTTAGCATACGCTAGTTCTTCCGCAGTCCGAGGTTTGTTGGAATGGTGCTATCCGTGACAAGTGGGTGATGGGTTGAGAAGCGATCGAGCGATGTGTAGGAGACTCGCTAAGGCCCTTACAAGTGACGTTCATGACGAAAAGCGCTTGAAGCGGTGGGCACCCAGTTGTTGGTTCATCATGAAAGTCGCAGAGACGGAGACTTGTGGCCGTATATGTGGTCCTCAGGGTTCTGGTCAGTCGGGACGTAGTGCCACTGTTCGGGTTTCGTGGGCCTCCTTATTTTGTTGACGCGATTGCTGACAGACGTAGAAGGGCCTCGACTGGTTACAGATGTACCCAAGCGCGACCTTGCTGTCCGTGTAGTACCTGACGTCTTTGATGCGAACATCGATTTCGTTGACCACCAGCTCAGCGATTTCGATGGCAAGCACAGCGGCACATAGCTCCAACCTCGGGATGGTTTGTTCAGGCTGCGGTGCCAGCTTCGCTTTGCCGAACACAAACCCCACGTGAGGCGTCCCCTTGGAATCTGTAACCCTGATGTAGGCCACAGCGGCTATTATCTTCTCTGAAGCGTCGGAGGACACACAGATCTCTCGTCGACGATCATTGGTGGCGGATTCAGCAACGTACCGGCGTGGTATCTCGAGTCGCTGAAGGGCGCGCAGCGAGTCCTTCCATGTTTGCCATTCGTCGTCCAGTACGAGAGGGGCATCACAGTCTATGGCGCATGAAGTTAGCTCCCTAAGCAGGAGTCTGCCCTGTACGGTTACCGGAGCTGTCATTCCCAAAGGGTCGTAAAGGCTGTTCACGGTCGACAGCACGCCCCGCCTTGTGCTCGGAGTGTCCCTTGCAGGCACACTGAAGGTGAATGTATCGGCCCTCAAATTCCAGCTTAGACCGAGACTCCGCTGCATGGGTAAGTTCCCGCCGCTTAGGTCCAAGTTTTTTTAGGTCGTTTGTGTAGTCTTCCGATGGGAAGGCATCCATGACGCCAACCGAATTTGAAGCAATCTTATGGAGGCGTAAGTTGGCACCCATCAACATCTTTTGCGTCCTTTTCAGGGGTTCGATGGCTTCGTTTTCGGTTGACAGAGATATGAGGCCGTTGTCCACGTAAAAGTCTCTTTCGTCAAAGCGCCGGACGTCGGCTCCGAATTCCGTCTCTGCTTCTTGTGCGGTTTTTCTCAAACCGTATGTCGCAATGGCTGGAGAACACGTGCTTCCGAAGACGTGCAAGCTCATTCTGTACTCGGTAACTTTGCTGCTGGTATCGTTATCACGGAATCAAAGAAACCGCACGTAGTCCCTGTCCTCTTTACGTTCATGCACAAATGGAATGTTATGCCTCTAGTTCAATGTTGGTGCAGCAGTTTGAGACGATATGCATTTTAGAAACGTTACGATTATGTTGCTCAGACAATCTTTCACGTGCTGCAGTGAGGGAACATTACCGTTAGTGTGACCATTATGGGGAGAATTAACTCAGTCTGTGAGAAACATATTCTGGAAGAGCACTGCGGACGCACTATGGGAGATGGCTATGAACAAAAGGATCGAGACGAGAACAACATAATCTCAAAGAAAATTAATCTGACCGAGAAGTTGAAATTAATTACAATCCATTCTCACGCATATCTGAATGCGCGCTGACCCTCGACATGGCGTTCTTCCGTGCCATAAGTGCGACCACAGCCCACATCCTCGCGTGGCGTATAGTGGTTCGAATGATCGCCTACCGTGTAAAGACTGGGAGGCAACAGGGGTTCGAATCCTGACTGTGCTGTCAGCGGTTTCCCCAGGGCTTCCCGGTAGGCTTTGCAGACGAATGTCGGTACCATTCCCCTGAAGTCTGCTCAGGAGCAGGACGATTACTGAATATGTGAGCACACTCTGCTCACTTGCACATATATCACCAAGACTATATTCTCCTCCGGTGTTGCTTTTGTTACGTCGCTACACTGTACAATAACTGGTCATTGGCAATGTTGCATTAACATTGCAATATCACAGTTTTTGAGGAGTTGTTTCTGTAATATTGTTGCGAAATAACGAGCAATATCACATCAGCATTGCAATGTCACATTTTTCTAATGTTATCTCAATAGCATTGATGCAGCATAACGAAAGCTGCCATTAGCAACAAAACATCAATATTGCATGGCAATATTGGTGTGATATCACTGCAAAAATTTGTGCTGACTGGGTATGTCTTCTCCCGAAATTTGTTTTTTATTAAGCAAAGATATCTCATTCTGCTTCAAAACAAGAGTTTTTTTTTTCCCCCTGGCTTTTTAAACTCTTTTTGAAGAAAGGATTCGCAAGATTCGTGGATTAGAAGAACCTTCCTTGAATTCGGAATCGGATTTGAGAAATTGTGGATTCGTCCCATCTCGACTTTATTCGAACCAAAAATGGTTGTCAGCGGCTTGCGGCCCGTATAGAGGGTGAAATGGCGTCCCCACAAATTCTCATGAAATTTCTTCACGCCGTAAATAATCGTTAATGCCTCTCGCTCAATCTGAGCGTATTCTTCTCGATAGGGGAGAGAGTCTTCGAAGCGCGTACAACCGGGCGCTCCTTTCCATCGATGTTGTGAAAAATGACTGCTCCCAGTCCCTCCGAAGATACGTCAGTTGCGAGAAACAGTGGCTTCGATGGGTCGTAGTGGGCGAGTGACTCAGGCGCAGAAAGTTTACGTTTGACGATCTCCAAGGCTTCGACACATTCAGGTGACCATTTCCAGCGAGTATCCTTCCGGAGAAGCTCGTGAAACGGTGTACAGATATCTGCGAGCCAAGGTATGTACCGGTTGTAGTGCTGTATCAAGCCTAACAATGCTCGCAGTTCTGGCACGTTAGTTGGTTCGGGTATATCCAGTATGGCAGAATTTGTTTTCGGTGAGGGCCGAAAACCTCCCTTCGAGACGATCTGCCCCAAGTACTCGACCTCGGTCCCGAAAAACGCTGACTTTTCTTTCTTTAGTGTGAAACCAAAGTCACTGAGGCGCTGGAACACTTTCTCTAGGTTGGACAGATGATGTTCAAACGTAGTGCCGGTGACGATTATGTCGTCCAAATAACATGCTACGTAGTCCAACCCAGCAGTCACTTGCTCCATTACTCTTTGAAAAATAGCAGGTGCCGAAGCTATACCAAAAGGCATCCTATGGAACTGGGACAGACCCTTGTGCGTGTTGACGACGAGCACTTCCTTTGCATCATCGTCCAGCTCCATCTGCATATAAGCTTCGGATAGATCAAGCTTTGAGAAAATAACGCCTCCATTTAGCATGGCAAACAACTCCTCTGGACCAGGAAGAGGATATTGAGCGATGTCCATCTGGGGATTCACTGTCACGCAGAAATCTCCACAAACACGTACAGAGCCATTTGGTTTGGGTACGACGACGATGAGCGCAGTCCAAGCGGAAGCTTCAACGGGCGAACTCCATTATTGACTTTGCGCTCCAAATCTTGCTTCACGGCAGTACGGATGGCGAGGGGTATAGGCCGTGAATTGAAGAACTTGGGGTGACTATCCGGCTTGAACTGAAGATGAACCTTTGTCGTAGTGCACCTCCCAAGACCATCTCGGAACACGCCTGGATGCTTCTGGAGCAATGTTTCAGGAATTTTCCCTGGGTCTGCAACAGTGTTGGTGACACCCACGAACATCTTGTTCAGATCAATCATCAGGGCAGAAGTCCACGTTCTCCCTAATATGTTGACTGTGGGCGCTTCCGTGATGATGGCTTCCAACGAAAACAGATGATCCCTCGAACGGACATATAGAAAACTCCTTCCAAGAACTTTGATTGGGTTCTGGTTGAAACAGTGTAGACTATAAGATACGGGTTCAAGTTCTGGACTACCAAGCACGTGGACCGGTTCAGCAACGTTGCCTGTGATCCCGTGTCGCCTTGTAGGGTAACCTTGGTGCCAAGTATCTCACAGGAGTATCGCAAGGAGAACTTCACGTCACCATTATCCACGGAGAATACATTCGATATGGTAACAGTCTGCACTTTTCTTCTTGACGACTTGTTTTTGGACTTTGCGAAGTGCGTCCTGTGTGCGTACACATGCTGACAATGTGTCCTCGCTTGCCACAGTCGTGATACGATTCCTGGCGAAAACGGCAGTTTGCCTCATCGTTGTTGAAATTCCCACAGCGAAAACATTTTCCTGTAGTTCTAGTTGACTGGGAGACCTTTGCCACTACCAGGGAGCCCATATCACGGGATCCTGCTTCAGCTGCTAGCGAGCTTCCGGCAAGCCGTAAAGCAATCTCAATGGTGAGATTCTTCTCGAGTACAAGCTTCGCTGAATACGCTGATCTCGTATGCCGACTATGAAGGCTGTCAGATGAACAGGCACGTATGTCTGCTTCGGTTTCGTATTCAAAAGTCGCATGTATGGCTCGTAGGCGGTTCAGAAAATCCTTCACGGGCTCGTTTTCTTCCTGTCGAGTCGAGAATAGTTTTGCCCTTTCGAACCTCTTCGGGGCAAAGTGTTCATCTAGTGTCTTGACCACGTCTTCGAATGGAACGTCTGTGACGTCCCTCGGCTGGAGGAGATGGTACAACCGCTTCAAAACGGCCGCATCCAAGGACGAAATGAGTATACCTCTCTTGTCCATAACAGCAGTTACTCGCGCAACTAGCAAAGCGGCTCTGAATTGTATGCAATAAAGCTTTCACTCGTCCCTTTCCGGATCAGAAATTCCAGGCCTCTCAAAACGAAGTACCGTAGAATGCTGGTCGGGCTGATCCTGGTGACCTCCGGCATTTGAACTGGTGGCCATTCTCAGACTCGGCAAAAGAAGAATCGCTCGTCGCCAATTTGTAGTAGTGTACCTAGACTCGCAGAGAGCTAGAGCCACAGAGAACATAACCGTTTATTTCTCGTCCCACGTACGTCTTCATCAGCTTCATCATCTTGCTCGTGCTCAGTCCACTACATTATCTACAGATGATAAGCGCCTTCTGGCACGAGTATTCCTTGACGTGTTTCTTTCGGAGGCCGGGGCTTGTGGTACCCTGTGCCAGTTCGCTGTTCAGTAAACCATTAGTTGAAAGTCAACACCTGTACAGTGTGTCTCTCGTTGTCTTCGTCGTGTTTGCGCGTTTTTCTCACTCATTAATAATTCTCAACTAACCCAACAGCCCTAGCTTCTACGTCTATGGTAACCTGTAACCTGGTCTAGTAATGGCTGAGAACTAACGGTAGAAAGGCGTCACCAGTGAGTTAGAAGAGACTAGCGATGCTCTAGCCTTCATTCTGTAGACACATTGATGATACCTTGCTAGCAGACCAAGTGCTCCTCACGGCTCCCTACAAGCTCCTAAGGTTGTGTAAGGCCACTGCACCGGAGAGACAAGTGTAGCAAAAAGTGTGCAAAGAAGCACAGGGATCCATTTGTTCAGTGCATTAACAATGTTGTATGTTTCCCCTTTCGTGTGGCGAAAGTTATGTTGGCGAGACGGGGAGATATTTGAACGATAGGCTCAGGGAACACAACAATAACGTTAGAAACGGGAAGGAAGGATGGCTCGCTCTTCACTGTAAGTCATGCGGCTGCAAACCAACACTTCGACACAGCAAGATGCTAGCAAGATCTATCAACAAGGCCACCCGTGAGATTACCGAGGCAGAAAGATTAGATAAACTCAGCAAGTTGTGCTTCAGTACCCCTTCAGTGATGCTCTGTCTCATATAGAACTAGGTTTTGTTAGATTTTCTTAGATTTCTCGCCTCTTCCCCGTAAATAAGACGGCGTATATAAGACGGAGCATTGTTTGTCTCATTGTTTGTCTTTGTCCTTTTAGCGCTTTTAACCTGTTTGTATCTTTCGTACAAATCCATGAAAAGGCTAGGCCCGCGGCAGAAGCATTCATTTTGTGCACACATGATGCGGTACTGACATTACCTGTTACGTCGCGTTATCAGTTCCGCACCATTCGACAACAATTCCAACCATTCCGACAAGCTGCCTAACCATTCTGGATGTAAAGTACAACGTCAGGATCGCATACATGGCGGTTCAATTAGATGTAACAACAGCCGTCATTGTTGGGAAGCGCAATGCACAGCAATACGACAAATTATGCTCTCCAAATTATCTTGCCTTAACTCCCCCACAGTCCCTCATAACCTGGGTCGAACATTTTTTGTATAACCGTGAACAAGCAACAACAATAAACAGCACATTAGCGAGTTCGTTCGTACGTTCGGTTCGTTCTGGCCCGTCACCTCTGGGATACCCCAGGACTCAGTGTTTGGGCCCCTACTCTTTATCATTTACATTAGTGATCTTCCATCATGCGTTCACTCCAAATTTCGCCTTTTCGGCAGTGGCTGTGTTGTTAATCGCACAATTATATCTTCGTCCGACCAGTCCTCATTACAGTACAACCTTGATTCTATAGGCGAATAGTGCGGAGTGCTGTGAATAGTGCTGTTTAACGGAGCTCGATCTCATTGAATGTGTATTTGTTTGAATGTGCTTCTCGTGATCCCTTTTGTGGTGCCGCGCAGAGCCGATTGCACGCGAGTGTAAGACGCACCATGATGATGGCTATCAATAAAGGATTCTGGAATGGAATGTCTGGCTGAGCGGACACAACACCTTTCTCCTGTTTTAGCAACGTATTCTATATCTGGTTATACCACCATCCATTCTACATGATATCAATGTTTCGTGCTATATCTAACATCCAAATTATCTTGTAAGGAGCAAGGATCTTATCTATCATTTGCAGGCAAGCTAATAGCTCACTCGCATTTCTTCGCCGCAACTTGGTTTAGCACCTATTAATGTCAAACTTATTTCATACTTGCCTACACTACCGCCATTCGACCAGAACTAAAATACCCATCATCGGTATATGGGACCCTCATCAGACATACTTCACATGCCTCATCGAATCAGTACAAAACATGTGTCCGTTTCATCCTGTCAGATTATTCGATTCCATCAACTGTCACCTTCACGAAACACAACTTAGGTATCTCAAAGTTGTGTGACGGAATATTTTTTTTTTTAGATTTGGCCTCTATCACCTTTCCCCGCACATAGTTCAACATCTTTTCGTTCCATATCTCGGCGCATGGACCATACCTTCAAGGTATCTGTAGCTCCGACCAAAAGGCATCCTTTCCGTTAGCCGAAGTTGAGTGGAACGCCCTTCTCTAGTGCTTTGTTGATATTGTACTACTGATCCTGTCATTTTCTGCAGGCATTTTCATATTCACATACTCTGTCAATACGCAACTTCCTTAACCCTTATTTAACTTTGTATTGTATTTTGTACGAACACCAGCTCCCGTGGCGTAGTGGTTTGGATGACCACTTTCCACGCCGAGACTGGGAGGTGACAAGGGTTCGAATCCTAACACCGGCTCTGCTGTCTGAGGTTTTCCCTGGGTTTTCCGAAGACATTCCAAACGAATGTCGGCACAGTTCCTCCTGAAGTCGGCCCTGGACGCATACTAACCCCCCTGTTCCCCGCTCCTTCCTGCTGTCCTCTCTCGATCTGTCCACGTCTGTATGCGCTCATAGCCACAGTTGTTTCGCGGCGTTAACACGGAATTTAAAAATAAAATATTTTGTGTGAACGTTTCTCTAATACACGAGGTTATCTCTCATGTTATATTGTTTACTCAGTGTGAATTATAGTGTATTGATCTGTACACATCCATGTAATGACAACTATGGTCAGTTGGATTTACGAATAATAAATAAGTATCGTTCACGAAAAGCGATCAGATACTCTTGAATTCGCAAGGTAGCGCCACAGAAAGAATTTGTAGACCACTTACCCGAAGTTCTATGCGTATAGCTCGATGTCATGAGTGCAGCACAACACCAGACATCATCCCATGTCTTAAGTGTCTTGCCAAGGTGTCTTCTGCGGGTTGTAATCTTTAGGCTTATCATGCCAGAATTCTGAAAAAAGCCACACAGGAAACATTCAACGTCAGTACTCTTGAATGACCGTGAAAGTGAGGCTAAAATAAAGAAAACAAATATGTATGATGCCATTCTCTTAGCAATTCCTTAGCGGTTCGCTGGTTCTTGTACCTTTCTATGTACTATTACGAAACGCCACGACAAACGCGACTTCCATGTAAAAGGTGAGTTAGATAGAAAATCGGACAAAACAGCGCATATCTGTTACCTGAAAAGTGCGCTGACAATGTTCGTCAGAATGAAATCTGTCGCTTATGCTCGCGCATGTTCCAGGGACACTGCACTACACTATCACCCTGTATATACATCCGCTTTAACTTAACGAAGAAATAAAAATAACTGTAGTTGAAGGGAAATCAAATAAAAAATAGAAATGCTACTAATTATAGTGAACCGCTAACGTAGTGCAATGGAACAGTGAAAAGGACAAACGAAACGACAACCGCCAAATCGACAGGTCACGAGAAAGCCTGCGAAATGCTCGCAGCACTAACTGACCTCAAATGGTTTTTAAATTATCAAACGCAAACAAAGAAACAAATTCTATATTCACAATGTACAATGCTTGTGTGTGCAATACAATGTTTATCTTCCTTTATTTAAAGAGCAGAACGGGCATGAGCCATGCTTTGAATGTACAGGGTGTCCCAGCTAACTGCAAACATATTTTTTTTAAATACATATAACACTTTTTCCAAGATGAAATCAATTGCAATATAGCATATGCTGAAGGGCCCTCCCTAGGAGGGCATTAGCAAAGTCCAAAGGCAATGTCTTAATTAACTTTCAATAATTAACTTTTTAATTATAAAAGCTACAAAGTTGTCCCAATCAGAACATCTGTTCCTTTCGGTCACCTGATATCGTAGCCGTTTTCAGAGCAAAAATCCGTTCGATAGATCGCCCGCAAAAAATTAGTGAAGGAACGCCATTTTTTCTTTATTTTGTTTATTGCGCATCTTCCCAGACGCGTATTTCCTTCATCCCCAACGTGAGAGGGAAATGGAGTACAGTGCCGCCTCATGTGTCGAAGATGAGCTTTAACTTGCGGAAACAAAACAAAAGCAAATGTATCGGGTGACTCTACCGGAACTGGCCTTATCTTGGGTTGCATTTTCTGTTTCCTTTTGATCTTTTTCCAGGACGCGAGAGGCGATAGTGTGCTCTTTCTCCCTCTCACATTGGGGGTGAAGGAAAGACGCGTCTTCTAAGAAGCGCAATGAACAAAATAAAGAAAAAAAAGGCGTTCCTTCACGAATCTTTTGCGGGCGACCTATCGAACGGATTTTTGTTCTGAAAACGGCTACGATACCAGGTGACCGAAAAGAACAGATGTTCTCATCGGGACAACTTTGTAGCTTTTATAATTAAAAAGTTAATTAATGAAAGTTAATTAAGACATTGCCTTTCGACTTTGCTAATGCCCTCCTAGGGAGTGCCCTTCATCATATGCTATATTGCAATTGATTTCATGTTTAAAAAAGTTTTACATATATTCAAAAAAAATATGTTTGCAGTTAGCTGGGACACCCTGTATGGAATGTGGAACAGAATAGAATATATTGAATGTGGAATCTTGGGAGGCGCAGACGACAAAGTACAGAGACGAAGGCTCCACTAGAAACATCCCCTCCTAAGTGCAGCCCGTTCCTCTTTTGTGTTGTCCGTATGTTTCAACGGACACCAACAGACAGATATCGCCAGCTCATTTAGCCCAGTCCATAAGCTCGCGACGAACGGAACGTTCCTCTGCGAAGTCAAGACAAGTATCAGTGAGTCGCCGAATGTCTCAATGACTGCTAAACCTGGACAAGAAATTCATGCTCTCTCAACAAGGCATTCGCAATAGAAAACGCGATAAACTTAGTTTAATGCTGTTATAATAGTGGCAACGAGGGAAGTACGGACACTACAAGATGAATCAGGCAAGGCTTCCTGAATTCGTCCCAGGCCCAAAATTTCTCTTCGAGGCGAATGATGTGCAGGACGCGGCTAAGGAAATGGCTCTGTTGTTCACTTTTTGCGGCGAACAGACCTACGACAGGGTGCGAGACTCGCTGCATCCGCTCCTTCCGGCTCAAGTTCCGTATGACGACATAATCGAACGCCTGACCAGCCATTTTGAGACAGGTCCTTCTGAACTGCTAGGCCGCTGGCGCTTTCACAAAAGGGTTCAACTTCCTCAAGAGAATATCTCTGAATATGTCGACGCTTTGAGAGCTTTAGCTAAGGACTACAATTTCGGCAATGTTTTCGTTCCATTATCACCACCACTTGCCCCACCCACACGATCGCCTGCCACGGCGCACGGTGATTCCCCAGCGACCCAAACTGCAACAATGACCTCAGCGATCGCTTCACCGTCACAAGCAATGGTCTCTCCGGCTCCTACGAGCGCATAGATCCCGGCTTCCCGGCTTTGTATCCCGGCTTCGGCGAGAACAATTTTGCCATTGGAAGTGATGCTACGAGACAGGCTAATCTGTGGTCTATGGGAGGTGCACCTGCAGCAGCGTCTACTCTCCGAAAGGAATATCGCATTCAAAAAGGCGGTTGACACCGCGAAAGCCATGGAATCCACGGTTTCACAACAGGCAAGCATGCGCAGCAGGGAAGAAAACAAAGTGCTTCACACATCAGCAACCAGAGGCCAAACGAAGAACAAGGCCCCTAAGCCGTCCAAAAACTGTTACTGCTGTGACGGTGCGCAGAAAAAAAAAAAGAAAAACTGCCCTCACCGAAATGTCACTGTCAGTTCTGCAAGAAATTGGGGCATATTGAAAAAGCATTATTACCGGTATTATAACTTCCCGGTTATTAAGTTAAAGAAAAAATTTAGTACAGCGTAGTAAACCAGCCTCATCCTTCAGCCGAGCTTCGCATCGAACACAACACTGCGCGAGCGCAATCACTTCGTTGTCCTCCTCCTTGTGCACGTATATCTCAGTCTCTAACAAATTCAGTTTCGGAATTATTTCAAAGAATAATGCGAACCACGTCAAGCATTTCCCACAAAAAAACGTGCAATAAACGCGCTAATAAACTGGAAAAAGTATTTACCTTCGATGAACGGTGCACAGCCATCCGCACTGCACGTAAGGGCCCACGTGCCCGCATCACAAAAAATTGTAGCCACTCCCACCCATCTAGTGGTCAAGTGTTGCAACCTAGAAACAGATATTGAAGTAAGTAACTATTGCTAATAATACCTCTGGCGATAACTAAATCATTAATAAAAGCACAACAAAGATTGCCTTTCGCTAGGTAGCAGAAGAGCAGTTTTATTTTTCAGAGCTGTCTGTACAATGTGAGGATGACCCACAGACCCCACTAGAGTAGAGGAGAAGGGGAAGAGACAACAGTAAGAAAGATAATCGTCACGACGTCAAACGATGATGCGAGAGGAGGCTAAACATGCCCATAAACTTTATGTTGTGGATACCCCAGAAAACGCGAGGTTGCCCATGGATGAACGTAGCAGTAGCGCTTTTGTGATGCATGTTTTTCTTGTGTGTGCCCGTCAAAAGTGAGCTGAACGCCGTTAATAACTCCCACTAGAACTGTACATGTACTACTCATCAAAGCCGAAAATATTGCTGTCAAACGTCCCCGCTACGTGCCATTTAGCATCGCCATACGCTTTTGGAACTCACTTATAGCAGCGGTGTGTTGGTTTGATTTTGAAGACTTACAGAATCTCTGGCCATCCTACTCTAGCTTACGACACAGTAAACAGCTCAACTCTTCAATTACACTAACCACGAGGTCTGTCCGGACAAGAATTATTCCTTCATGTAACTACAGCATACATCGAGAATTTCTTCAGACATGTGGGTGTATGACCGAATTAATAATCGATAAATTTGCTGTAATCTTATCACCTAACACAAAAGCGTGTATTATAATATCGGCACCTACCTCCTTCTTTCATGAAGACAGCCAATCTACTAATACGCGACGAGCGCTTGCCACGGTATCGGCTACGCTACTCATCCGTGCCTTGCAGATGAATCGTTTCGTGCACAGCTTGCTGATACAGTTGATATAATAGACCACCATTGCTCACGCGCACAGATCGTTCTCTTCACTGCCCATGACCATGGGTCTGGACCCCCAGCAAACACGTATCGTTCACCGATTTTGATCTCAATGCCCACACCCGGATGAGACGATCCATGCGTCGTCCTTGCGAGCACCATCCGTGACTAAAACCTCTTGCTCCCACACCCATCCACCCGAGAGCAAAATGCGAGCATTTAAATCTTCAGGGCGAGGAGGTAATGCGAAACTGTGGTGACTGTATAAAATTACCTAACCATTTTGGCGTTGATGCGACTGCTACAATAGTATTACAGTTATTTGCTATGTTACCGCAACATTATTACGCAGAAACACATTGAGTTTAGGTCGCAGTGCACATACGTAACCGTCACCGCGGTACAGCGGCCAGCGTCCGCGAGGTTCAAACCAGTTCTGACCGGTGCCGTTGTGATCGTGCTCGTGTGGTGGCTGCCGCCCTTTTCGTCGTCGCCACGCTGGTGGAGGGATGTCAACCAACGGCAAGTGTCGGTTCCTTTAAATCTGTGTTACCTCTATTTTTCTGTGCCGGATAATCAGATTCATCAACTGCGCGTGCCCGACTGTAATTTGAACGATGTGGAGGTCGGATCGCACAGTCCGACGCAACGTCAGTGCTCGCGTGAATGAAAGCCTACTTGCTTTAGCTTGTGCCAGTGAAGGAGGTCCAAATGTCTCGAACACACGTTACAACCGTTCTCCGCAGCCTCCAGTACGTGAGGAGATCGTGCAGAAAAATTTCGGGACGTCTTCAGCCGGCAGGCCTAGTGAGAGCGGAGAGATCGCATTTGAAAGTGCTTTTGAACGCGCTGCTGACTTCTCGTCCCGTGAACAACTAAACGGTGACACTGACGTGGGGGAGACGAGGTGTATAGCAGAAAAGGTGCGCGAATGGAGTGTACCCAGTAAACCACCGATGTACCAAGGACGTCTACATGATGTTACCCTCAGGACGATGAAGACATCCTGAGGACATCCTAAAACATAATTTTGACATACTTGGGACGTACTCAGAACTGCCAAAATAACATCCGCGCACGTCCCAAGGAAGTCCATAGTACGTCAATGACGACCTTTTACGGACCTCTAGTGGACCTTTTTCCCGTGCCTTAGCCAGGCTTACTGGCGTTCTCTGAACATTACATCAACACCGCACAGCAGTGCGTATCAGTGGCACAAACAAGCAACATTAGATCAAACACTTTATTTCGTATGAAACTGAGCGTCATAGCATCGTATTACCTCACCAGGTATTATATCACAGCGTAACATGACCAGCATTTTTTTCGCATTATTATTGAGAACTTACATGTCTTTGAAAACATTATGTCCATGAACACAGACAGCATAGGTCCACAAGGGGAAAAACTTAAAGGTATATGCCCGGAATGTCCGAAGTGCGACGCTGAAACATATGTTGAAGCACTGGCATAACCGACGACCATGCTGCACTGTGTTTCGTACAACTGGAGATTTGCGATGTGTCCAGCTTGCATTTTGTGCGCAAAAATTAACGCTATCCAACTTCGGCTATATTCACTTTTCGCCACTGACTCCCTTCCCTGCCGCGTCATGTGAGCTTAACCTGCAAGAAATGTAATTTCAAAAACACTGCTACAGCAAAATGTCACTGTGAAGTGCGCATCGACGTATAAGCATACCTTTAGACACAGCGCTTATGGTTGCAGTCTGCAGTAGCCTAGCATTCTCCCTATCAACAGCCCTATTGCCTGCGAAGACGGGAAACGCATGGATAACCACGTAGTAGGAACGTGAATGCCTCGCACATTCACTACGAACCTTCAAAACGGGTAAAATCTTGAAAATGACGCGGGCGACGCCACTTGAGGATCCATAATTCACATTCATCCGCTACGACGTTTCCACACATCTGTAAAAGAGTCAACAAGGTACGACACATTGTACTTCCCTGCAAATTCTTTATTAAAATCACTCAGCATTTTTTACATACAGTGGCACAGCCGTAAAGCCGTGGAGCACATGACGAAGTTGCACGGGTGAAGCGTATGCCCAATCTGTTTCGCAGTAAACACAAGTCACCGAAGAGCTCTGAAACGCACTTTAGCGTAACTTACCTGATGTCTTTCAACATTTCTGTGACCTTCCCACGTCGTGAGTGTGCTGTCCCAACCGCGTTGTTCACCGCAATGAATACGTCGAAAGTATCTGAAATTCATAGATTAGACATTAGTAACGGGGCCACTGACGATGTTGCATCTTCACCTTGAAAAGTGCTGGTAGGGTCACGAGTACACTTAGCTGAAAGATAAAGCATAGGGTAATAGGAATCAAAAGGGTAATAATCACACTGCTAGCATAAAGTAATAGAACCCACACGCTAGGAATGATACCAAACAAAAGTTGCACGAATCGTACAAACATAGAACTAACCTTTAATCTAAGAAATCGCAAGGCTTCTGGACCTATCTTCCAGGGTGCACACATAAAAACACCCCCAGGCAACACTAGTAGGGCATAAAAACACATTCACAGCAGTCCAGGGCACCAGAGCAACGACGGAACGCGAGACAACGGGAGCCAGAAAAAGGCGTGCGAACGCAACGAAGCTTGCAAGCGAAATGGACGCCGCCCGCAGCGCAGAAATGGCAGAAACGGCAGGAAGGCCACCTGCCCGCCAGGCCATGCCCCAGCGCCCAGGCGCTCCTCGGAATGTAGCAAGGGAACAGAAAGTCGCGCGAAGACGGGACCAACGCTATCGGAAATAGGACGTTTTCCTCTTCAAAAACACATCTCAATCACCTTCCTACGCCAGCAAGAACCCGATATCGAAAAAAATGCCCCAGGCCCATGTATCAGAGAACCGCCGTTGCCACGGTGTTCTAACTCGAGAACCGAGAGGGATAGAAAGATGCGGCAAGTTTCTACGCGTTTCCCATATCGAGTGCGTGTGCCCATTAAAAAGAAGTGGGATCCGCCGTGGGCTTCAAGCCTGAAGACAGGGACAAAAATCGGTGAACGGTGGTCGGTGTCAGGAATTTCGAGAATGACGTCTTAACCACTGGAAATCGACGGCTGGTCACACTTGGAAAGTTGTAGAGCATGGAACAGAGCACGCGCACACAAAATTTCGTCTAAATCGGACATCGGCTAATCGACTTAGACACCGAAAAGTGGGAAGCGTTTCAGGGTGGCTCTAGCCAGCCTCAACGGAACATCGCGCGCCTGCGGGACAAACGCTGTTGGAAAGAGCACATTGAGACCTTCATAACGAAGGCAAACATGACCATGTGGCAGCAACGGGAAGGCTTTTTTTGTTGTTGTTGGGGGGGGGGGGGAAGCCGCTGGTCCCATGTATTGGGAGGAGTGTGAACGCGGAATCCTCTAACTCGAGAACTGCTAAATTTAGAGAGACGCGGTGAATTTTATCACGTGCTCCGCGTCGAGAACAGTGGGTTCTCCAAGTATGAACCCTGTCCGAGGCGAACTTCTTTCCAACAAGGGCACTGAAGTTCGGAAAAACGAATTTTACTAACGCGTCTCCGCCTACGAGTTCGAAACCACTACAGATCAGTTCCTGTGTGATTTGCGCGATCACACAGCTAATCCAGGCCCGTTCGGACCTGAATTTTGGTCTCGATCCAACACTCCGGGCGGGATTTACAAGACTTTTAAGGTGTCAGAAGCACCGACGGTTGCCTACAATTTTCAAATATCTGGACAACCGCCAGGATTTCTCACAAGCCGCAAGGTGCACGCGTAGGGGGATGGAAGGGAAATTCGTCACAAGAAACAGCATCCCAATATCGCCGCTGCAGGCCAAGATATTAGACACGGGAACCCATCGCGAAACACCGCGATGTCACTCTGATGGGGTTAAACCATCACTGGATGGCTAAAAGACGCCGCGGTATCAACCGCCACCTTCAGTGGCATGTGCAGTGCTCAGTTGGAATCTCTATGCATATCTGATCTATTTTGACCGATGATGTCACTACGGTGCCGTAGGGGACCAGGGCACATTCTTCTTATTTGTCCATGCTACCAACCTTCCCGAACCGCGCTCTCTCAGATCCTTAGTCAGTTGGAATTTCACCCTTTCTATCTCTATGAAAATTGCTTGGCCCCTGGTGAAATCCAGCCCATCAACACTCTGTGGTGAGAGCTTTTTTGGTCTTTTTAGACACGTCAGGACTTCGATCCTTATGGTGAAGGGGCACATTTCATCGCATTTTATGCCAGTGGGCTCGGGTATCCACACTAGCGACGAAACTCCTCATTATTAACCTTAGAAATAAAGTTGTTGTTTTATTGATACTCTAGGCCAATTCCTTCAATTGGTTTCGCATTCGTTGAACTGGTGCAGTGTGTACAAAACATGTTGGATTACATTAAATCAAGTGGAAATCAGCGTTTAGCATTTATATCCATTAAGCCAATTCATTGAATTGCTTCTTTATTCCGTGGGTACGGTCTTCGCCACACAACATAGTGGAACATGATGTAGCGAAGGTATAGCTTCTCTTCAAAAACCCTGATTCTGTCAGTGAGGAACTTGTACCTGACGGCTACATAATGAACGAATTGACTGTCTGATTTGTCTTTGGATCTCGTTGGAATTGTGGCGACAATTCAATGATGTTATGTCTTCTCGTTCCGGCAGGGAAGCACATCTGAAGATGTAGTTGTGTGTGTTCCGTTCTACATGGAGATATTGCAAGAGATATCAGGTCTTCTCGGCCTTCCCAACTACCTTTATTAGCACTACAGTAAAAGGAAACAGAAGCTAGATACTGTGGTACATCTGCTAAGCTCAGACCATGTCGAGAGTTTCTTTGTAAATTCAGATGAATAATTTTTGGGTGTTGCCACTTCGGTAACACGGATAAAAATTAGTGTCACTGTTTTAGTTTCTTGCTGCACGCTGTTGAACGTTATCGTAAGGATACAAAA
Organism: Ornithodoros turicata; assembly: GCF_037126465.1. Lineage (NCBI taxonomy): Eukaryota > Metazoa > Arthropoda > Arachnida > Ixodida > Argasidae > Ornithodoros > Ornithodoros turicata. The sequence continues at coordinate 25,858 of NW_026999549.1, read as the reverse complement.
ATATAATGACCATCGAAAGTATGTTTGTATTCTACTTCTAGATCAACATCCGATCGGGACGCCATTTCGTCCCAGCGATATCATTAAAATACATCCTGGCTAGACAACGCTAGCACGTTTTGAATGACGTCTTATTTACATCATTGGGACATTTTTCGCGGATCAGGACTTCGGGATCTTTTCAGAACGTCCATGAGACATCGGTGGTTTACTGGGTAAAGTCTTCAGTTACGCATCAATCGATCACAAATCTGTTGCGAATACTGCGTTCGCATTCATGTTTGGCGGATCTCCCGGCGTGTGCCAGGACCTTGCTTGAAACTCCAAGAAGCTGTAAAGCGATTTCGGATATTGGATCCGGGAAGTACTGCAATTTTGGTCTCGCCAATAGCCTCAAATACTGCTTGAGAAACGTTGAAGCCCTTTCAGAGACGGTTTCCTTGGCTGTGAATATTGATGGCCTCCCAATTTCAAAAAGTACCCGTGATCAGTTCTGGCCAATTCTCTGTCGAGTCACAAACTGTGGTGACACTCCTCCTTTCCCGGTAGGGGTATATTATGGGACAAGCAAGCCGGAGGATGTCAATCAGTTCCTGGGACCATTTGTGTCTGAATGCGTGGAGATTCTGTCAAGCGGCATTGACATCAGGGGCAGAACACTACCAGTAAAGTTGGAAGCAGTCGTGTGTGATGCCCCTGCAAAGGCATATGTCAGGTGTGTAAAGGGCCACACAGGATACTACAGTTGTACCAGGTGCTCAGTCGAAAGGGAGTTCAAGAATGGCAGAGTGTGCTTCCCTGGTACAGCAGGAGAGCCAAGAAGTAATAGCAGCTTCCGGGAAAAAACTGATGAATACTACCACACCGGCACAACCGTTCTTGAAGAAATCCCTATAGATTTGGTCAAAGACATTCCTTTGGACTATATGGACTTAGTTTGTCTCGGTGTGACACGGAAACTGCTAGTGCTGTGGTTCAAGGGCAATAAACGTTGCAGGCTTGGTAGCGAAGTCAAAGACGAGCTGTCGCTTGCGATGATGCAGTTGGAGCCTTATGTTCCATGTGACTTCAGCAGAAAACCACGAAGCTTGTGCGAGATGGATAGGTATAAAGCAACTGAGTTTAGGCTCCTGTTGCTCTATACTGGTCATGTGGTACTTACTGGAACAATCCCAGCCTCGTTTTACCAGAATTTCATGGCTCTGCACGTTGGAATAAGCATTCTAGCAAGTCCACGCTACCACCTGCTGTTTGCACATTACGCAGAAAAATTGCTGCAGCATTTTGTGACTGTGTTTATCACACTCTATGGCGAAGACTGCGTCTCCCACAATATTCACGGCCTGCTTCATCTCACAGACGACGTCCGACATCACGGCGTACTCGACAGGTGGAGCGCTTTTCCGTTTGAGAACTACATGCAGACTCTCCAAAGGCAGATCAGAAAGCCGTGTCAGCAACTAGAACAGCTGTATAATCGTTTGTGTGAAGAACGAAGTGCCTTTTCATCTACCATCACAGAGCAAACCTCACAGCGGATCACCCTATCACAAGAGCACAGAAAAGGGCCACTCGCACCAGACTGCCGAGGACCACAATATAAGAAGGTGGAGGTCTCAGGGAGGTTTGTGCTGCGTGTAGGGAAGCGCGATGCTTGCTGTATGTTGACCGATGGAAGTATAATTCAAGTTTCTAACTTTGCATATGCAAAAACATCCGGAGCTCCCCAAGTTGTGGGACGGAAGTTCCTCGATGTTTCTGACTTTTACACACAACCGTGCAAGTCATCCATGATTGGCATCCACCTTGTGTCACTGCTATCAGCTGTCCAGCGATGGCCACTCGAGTGCATCTCATCTAAGTGTTTAAAGCTGCCATTCAGAGGCCAGGCTGTTGTCTTTCCACTCCTTCATATGACTCCCCAGTAGGTGGACAATTGTGCATATTACGTGCTAGTCTCTCGGTGGTGGTAACCGCAGGTAGACCTTATCTCTGCTAAGTCTCAATTAAGGAAGAGTCAATGTATTATTCATGGGGCACGTTTTGTCCAGTAAACCGCCGCAGTCATGATACAATACGCCGAGCTCAGATAGTAGGACGATTCCGCGTGGGCCGACACGTTTTTTACATGAATTAGCACAGTTTTTTTGTTGATGCAAATGCGAATACATGGAGTTATATGGGAGGAATACAAAAGGCGTCCAAGGATCTCCTGAGACAAATTCAATGCTTAAAAACAGTTTCAAGCCATGTATTTAGGGTCTCTGATTACCATACAAGTTAGATTGCAACCTTAGGCGCCGTAATATCGGAGATGCACTGGACCAAAATATGGCCATCTGTGAACAGAAATTTCTCTTTTGCATGACCTGTGTTTGCCTTGCATGGACGAAACCGTCATATCATTGAATGGGAGTGCAAAAACAAGCAAACTAGAAATGTCCCCAGCGATCTGGCTATCGTAAGAAGCAAAGTGATCCCGGAGAACGTGCTTCCCTTTCAAGCAAGTGTTCCTCCCATCTATTTCCGCAACAACTATGTGGTCCTTTGTTTTAGGTAATTTGTAGGTTACCCCTTTGTTTACACTGAAGTACGTTAGCATTGCTTTCTACCTTCTTCCATTGTAATTACATGACCACTCAATTGCAAAATTTTCACATCTAGTCTTCTTTTCTTTTTTTCGTTCTTGTTCCAGGTGATAAACTGTTCGGCATCCTCCGATATCCACACGAGAACAATGTTGTTGCTGTCATTCACAAACACTGGCTTAAAGATGGCTTTTGCATGTGGCCTCCGAAGGTCTCGTCAAGCAGGTTAGCACAAATGGTCAAGAATGGTGTGCAGCCTGATGCCACGTGGAAAAAACTAACCTATGTGGAACTTGGCTGGTTCTGTGAGTCAAGGCTTATTTGTTTGGTGTAGTTCTTAGAATATAGTAGTATAGGAAGCAACCTCATCCATTGTCTCGTTCTAGCATCCTATGAGGAAGCTCGCAGAAAACTTCCAATGGCAGAGGTGACGTCCGACCTGCAGAGCGACACAGATTTGGGGAGGGGGAAGAGAAAGAGGTCGCACGCAAGAAAATTCCAGTACTGATTATGAAGATTTCGAAGATGTTCCTCGTCCTCCAACACCACCATGCTTTGGAGACGGCATAATGCCATATTCACTGTTCACGTAATCCCAGCTCTGTTCTGTTGCTCTGATTGTGAGAATTATACCTGGCATAGCGTGATGTCTATACTGATATTGAATATTTGTTCTCTGTGATTAATCGTGTGCTAATTTGCTCTCTCGTGACCGTAGATTTCCAAACAGACTGCACAAGGGGGGCTACCGATTCACCCCTGTCATACACTGTCCTCGGTGCCGCTCAAGGTTGTTGTACCTTCCTTCCTCAGATCACACTAATTGCTCTATAACATGCATCTTTTAGCTGTCCGTGTTCAATCGTTAAAATTGTATAACTATGACATTGGAACTTGCAGGCACACAAAGTGCACCACAAGTGTTTTTTGGGAACGAGAGGCCGAGTGCTGGTTCATCAGGTAACTACCTTGCTGGTGTAAAAAGGTGCCTTGCTTGTTGCCAGTTGCTGCATGTATAATTCCTAATCAACAAAAACCACTAAGGATAGAGCGGGAAGCAATTCACGGTGCCACGTTGTGCAAAGTGACTAGTGACTTACTTCCTTTGTGCACCCTCCGAAATCTTGCATGATCGTTTGTGTAACTAATCTCACATCACACAGCTCTTGCCATGACATCGAGAGCTAAGACGCACTGCAGTGCGGACCAGCTCCACTTCGCGGCAGATGAGCATTTCAGCAGTAAGTCCGCTCTTTTATCACTTCTCACTCCTAAAAGGGTGCCATGGGGGCAAACGATGGCTGCAAAAGTTGTTCACCAAAAACTGTGTTCCAAGGCTGTGCTTTAAAAGTTATCACAACGCCTATAACTATAACAGCAATTGATGCGCCGCAAAAATCGTAAATGTTGTTGAAATTTCGGCATATTAAGCAGTTCGGAGCACCTAAGTGACATGAACGAAGCCATTCCTTAGTCGTCATCTTCGCACTTTGGCTGCTGTGTTCTCTTCCAGCTAAGTTCTTAAACTTTATTCGTCAATTTCAGCTGAAGTCTGTGCAGGAGGGGTAAATGAAGTTGGACACCATGGATATAGTTTTTCTCGCAGAGGTAGAGTGAAGGGACTTCTTCTTTCTAGGTGCATTGGCTTCAGCCCTTATCGATTTGACGTGCAACACTGATGTAGTTACAGAACCATTTGACACACGCGAGTCTTCAGGTGATTACCATCGTTTTTCGGCTCCCCTTGAACCAGTGAGGCACCCTGCACCCTTCCGAGAGGTTTCACAAAATCAACTTCGGCCCATACGCCGGGGAGCAGATCATCCTCAACCTCTGCCAGGAAGTCACCTCGCACAAAGTGAACACGGTGTGTGTAGGAATGTATCTGATATCCAATCCAACAGTGATATCCAACAGGTAACATCATGTCAATTCTTTCTAGCAATGTGTGCCGAGAGCAGGGGCCGACCTGACGAATGGTTGTCGCACATCAATGCTGAAGGCTGTCGTGATAACGGTAATAATATTTTGTGCTGTGTTTACTACATGTCAACTATTACTTTTTAGTACATACTACACCCCAGTGAGAGAAATACCTCCTGCAGTGTTATTGTTAAATATTCCAAATCTTCTTTCGTCACAGTTCCCTATGACAGCCACGATGGAGGCTCTCAATCATGGCCAGGAGTACGTCGGGCGAACACTATTGAACGCGCTGCCCCCGGTAAGTGAATTTGTCCGTAATCGCTTAGCAATGCTGGTGTGGAAATTCTGTTATGTTCTCTCTTTGCTTGCTTTGATGAACATCAATGCCCAGCAAACGTTGCATAAATTTCAGTTCCGATACATGCGAAGTAGCAAAAAATCAGGTTGTAGGGATGTGGAGCCCGCAGGCTCTTAATTGCTTTCTCCGACGACAAGTAGCGGTTTAAAGATATCAACACAAAATGTGCAGCATGAAGGCTGTATGATAACTCGTGGTGGCTACTTTCGCTTTACGTCGAGATGCAGCTATGATCATAAGTGACGCGGCAGCGGTAGTCTCAGCAGTGAAGTTTCACAGTCTTTAATTCACGCTGCGTGTTTTGCAAATAAATTTTTGCGGATTCACGAAAAACTAAGAGCCTTATGTGTATTCCATACTCGGAACGAAATTCCTTCGTGTACAAATTGCTGGGAAATCTACTCCCTGTAAATTAGTTATGATGGTCACAGTATACAGGGTGATCTTTTTGTTGGAAGCACAGGGCTTCACAAACAGAGCATTACAAGCAGAAAGGGCACTACTTTCCTGCTCATTGAGTTAGAAACAGATGCTACTTATTATATAGCACCTGTTTTTAACTCAAGTAGCAGGAAAGTTACCCTCGTTTTGCTTTTATTGCTCTCTTTGTGAAGCGCTGTGTTTTCAATAAAAAGTCACCCTGTATGCACTTCATTGCCACATCACATTCAGCTTTCCAGTCTGATATCCTAAGGATGATTCATACCATCAAGCTCACCCTGGAGCATCATACAGCGCTACTTCATCTGATGTTGGCCAAATTTGCAACAGCTCCTGCAGAGCAGGGTCCAAGTGATGATCCTCTTGGTGAACCATTCCAAGACCTTCAAGCGTTCCTGCAGTTCGACGCCCGATACTCAGCTCAAGCACAGAGGATGGAGATGGTGCGCTTTGCGATATTGCTTTCTTTCACGTACGGCTTTAAGCTTACTGTGAGCACAAACATGGAGGAATGGGTTCAGTGAATATTCAGCTGGTATGCGCTTTCGCAGGTGTCTTTTGTTGCAGCATGCATGTTGTACAAGAAAAATCAGTGGGTGAAGTTTTTTCTGACTTTATCTATCGCCAAATTGGGGGTAAGTGTGTGGCTCAAAATTCGGGAGTATTTGGGTTATATTCATTCTAGGTTGCCACGCCGTGAGTGAAAACTGGCGGAATTTTTGGCATATTTGCGTTGTGTTCATCTCACTATTGGAGCAGCTCTCGGGTATACAATAGTAGACACAATGCTCCAAGCGGAATCAGTATTCGATCCCCATCCTTAGATGCGTTTCACCAAAATTGTCATAAGCAATATGCACGGCATGAATCGGAGCGGAGACCCCTGCCTCGTGAACAGTGCATGCACCTGGCTTGCTTTATTTTTTACATGGTTGTTCCATACTTTTTTTCTGTTGCAGGAAAATGCCCTCATGCGATATGGAGGAACCGACGAAAAAGACACCACAAAACGGATCCTGTCACATTTGATGTCTGACACAGTTGCACAACAGTTCAGCTATAGAGGGCGCAAGGGAAAGGAAAACTTCAGCGCTCTCAATATGTGCAAGATCATCATTAGTAAGTATGATATGTTATGTGTTCCTGGCCATGTACCCAGGCCACGCATAGTCAAGCAGCGAAAATGCACAATTTGGTCTCCCTTAGATGTAGACGCATTTGCTGTTATAACGAATCCGCATACAAGAGCAGGGATGAAACAAGAGGCAGAACTGCACCGCTTCACCCTTCAGGATGTCAGTTCCTTCCAGGCTCTTAGCCTGGGAGTGGGAACATGACAATAACAGCACGAAAAAGGATGCAATGCTTCCAAGCATGTGCACTTGGGACTTATATTATTGCTGTCACTTTTTTCGCAACCTTCTCGGTGCTCATAATTCGATAACAAAAAAAGAACTGCGGCACCAACAATGGAACACCACCTCGTGATCCGGTTCCCAAAGTTACTGTGTCACATGGCGTTTAAAATGAATCCTTTAGCTGCATTATTTGAAGGGTTCTGCGGAGCAAACAAGAGACTACAGGAGGAAAAGAAGACTGGACAGGCGCTCACTCAACGGAAAGTTTAATGACAGTAGTGCGCATATTGCTGGAACAACAAAACTGTGTCTTGAGTGTGCTGTTTTTTTTTTTTTCTCTCTCCGCCCGTGCGCAGCAATGTGTCCCTTTAAACTACAAGCAGTGCACCTTCATGAACAGCAACCACTTGCGCAACTCCACAAAGTAAAGTATGATGTGCTAATGCATCCTATAAGGGAAGCTTCCGTTTCAGTTTCCGATAAAAAACTTTCCCCCCCACCCCCCGGGACACTGCACTGCAATCCAAAGGGGGTTCCCCGCATTGAGCGCTTAGAAAATTTCGGATTTGCATTCCTCTCGCTAGTTGCTTCTACCCAGGCAGGATATTCTGTGCATCTTGTGTGTCACTAAAGCAATGTTTATTTGGTTGCTTTCATGTTAATTGTCTGGCCTTTTACTTGAACAGTTTTCTTATATTGCTGTTATTTGCTGTAGTTATCGCGCTTACTAACATTAGGTGATTTCTGTTTCAGGATCCGTGCTCAAGAACCCACGGGCCAAAGGTGCAACTGAGGCGCAGGTCGAAGAATACATCAAGTCGTGGTTGGCGCATGCGACAGAGCGAGTGCAGAGGGCGGGTCCGACAGAAGACGCTTAAGGTGACACCAGTGTAGCCGCCGTTGTGTGAAAAAGTTTTTTTATGTGCTCGTTTATAGGCGAACATTCCAACTTTGTGATCCGCATGTATGTTTATATATCTGCGTGCCGGCAGACTTCCAGAGAAACATTTCTTTTGGTGTTTAGATATTGAATCATCTGGTTTCTATTTCGTGTGATGACACGCAGGTACGCTTCACGAAACCCTCATATTATAGGTAGAAATCAGTACTGCTTTTCTTGCATTATGGTGTTGTCTCAGCAGGGAAACTTTAGCCCACGTCTTTGTTCAGCAGCTCTGCCAGTCATCGTGCCATTCTTAGAATCTGTGTGCTTTAACTCTCAGCGGTTAAGCGGTCTCAGTCACTCAGCGGTTATAAATGTCTGCTGCACTGCACACATGAGCCCTTCACGATGATAACCATTCGTACGAAGTTTTATTGGAACCATTAGCAGTCACAAAAACCTTGCAGAAACTACAATATTGTCAATTTGACCTCACCGCATGCACAAGATGCAACGTGTGTAATCTGCTTGAAGTGCAGTTTGTGTGTTTCAGTGACAGATGCTCATGTCTTATTGTAGCACCTGTGTTTAGTTGCATGAACCTGGGTCACTATAGAGAGTAAACCACACCATTGTGCAACACTGTAAAGAGGGGAGGGGATAGGGCGTGCAGCGAGCCAGTGTGAGCTGGGCGTGACGTACATCCAGTTGCGAGAGCAATTTTCGCTGTGGTTTCACATTGCATCTGCACAAGAATGCACACACTCCTGCCTGAAATTAGTTGATATTTCTGTTAACTTTGTGTCTGAACCTCACCCATGTGAATTATGCCTAAGGTCACAGCTTCACTATTGAATGCAAGTGTGATTTGTGCTGTATACCTGGACCAGTTGATGGTTTCACACACATGTAATGTTGCACAATATGTGCATCCATTCTATCACTGAAACCATGAGCTACAACAAGCACCATGCGATTTTCTGTTCCGCATGTAGGGTGACTTGAAATTACCTACAGCACTGACCAACCTAGCTAGTTGAGAAATACTCTTTTGAAGTAAAGAGGTAACCCCAGGTACCCCTGAACGAGTAAATAAATAAAAGTAAACGGGTAAAAAATCTTGCGATTTAATCCTTTGTGACAGGTTCTATCCCCACAAAAAATACCAATAAGTTTTGGCGAATAGTTGTCAACGTGCAAGATTCTGGACAAGATGGGTCTGATTTTTGGAAGGCGACTGATGAGTGACACCCTCCAGGCTGTCGTTGCTTACATATGTGAGGGAAGAACGAGGCGCCCGCTCTGCTTCCGAGAGGAAAAAGGTTTAATGAACCAAAAACCGAAAAGCACAATGGCGAACCTCGGCCCGTGACCACGAGACCCGCCTCGACCTCCTTTAATCCGCAACATCATCCCCGGCCGCGGGTGACGAGACGTCTGCTTCCAAACGGCAAAGCCTTTGAACTGGACGGGTTATGGTAGTGCCGCTTGCGAGACGTACTGAGCATGCCCGCACTAACCCATCTCTCCCTCGTATCAACTTCGCTATGCGTCCGAGCTTCCAAAAAGGGGGACGAACATTATCTTCCTGAAGCACCACCACATCCCCTTTCTTGAAACGACTTTGGGTAGGAGACGCAGTCACGTGGGCAGACCTCAGCTGCAGAAGGTACTCGTATCTCCAGCGCTTCCAGAAGAGTTCCTTCGCCTTCAGCATTTCTCTGAAGTTGTGCCGGAGGTCCTCCGCGTCAGGCTGTGAGATGGCAGCGTGTTCGCCCGGTAGAGAGATGGCTCGTTTGCCTATCAGAAAGTGGCTTGGCGTGAGGGGTACGAGTTCCTCGACATCAGATGCGACGTGGGTTAATGGGCGGGAATTTACGAGAGCTTCCACCTCGCATAGGGCTGTAGTTAGTTGCTCGAAAGTAAGGCGGCTTCTACCGAGACATCGCCTTAGAGCAGCCTTCACGGTGCCGATGAGGCGTTCCCACCATCCGCCCCACCAAGGTGCTCGCTCGACTATGAACCGCCACTGTATACGGTGCTGAGTTGCAAAATCTTGTACTTCAGCTGTGGTGGGCGCAGACAAGATGGCTGCGCACTTGTGAAACGTTCGGGCGTTGTCTGAATAGACCAGGGTGGGCACACCACGTCTTGAAACGAAGCGACGGAAGGCCAGTAGAAAGTCTACAGCGTTCATAGAAGATGCGAGCTCTAGGTGGATGGCTCGGGTGGCAGAAGAATGGGGTGCTTTATGGCGTCGACCACGTTCAGTTGATGAAGACGGCCGCCGACGCGCATGATGCCGTTGGCGTCCAAAAACGGTTGGAACGCATGTAGGGACGATGATGGTTTGACGACGTTTCCTTTGCTGAGAGCGGCAACCTCATGGGGGAAAGCCTCAGCCTGCACGCGACGGATCCAAAAGTTCTCAACATGCGTGATTTCCTCAAGTGTGAGTGGACCAGACACGGATGGTCTCGCAGATCTAGCGTTGTTCGCAAATCTCAGCATCCAGGCGGTGACCCGAAGGAGCTTGGATAACGTCCCGTAGTCCGTGATCTCCATCCATTCTTCAATTGCGACGACTGCCAAAACGGAGGCATGTTTGACCACAGCTGGACATTCACTTGCTGGAGAGGCTCTGTCATCGGTTAATCGAATCCCTGGTTGGCAAAGCTGGTTTTCTGTACTCACGAAGGTGCCAAACGACGATGAGAGCCAGCCGGGACCTGTCCACCACAATCTGCAGCACTTCAGAGTGGTAGCGGATACGCCCCGAGTGAGCAAATCCGCGGGGTTGTCACTACCGCTGCAGTGGAACCATTGATCAGCGCGCGATGAAGACAAGATTTCGGTTGTTCGAGACTGAACAAATTGCTGGGTTTTGCTGCCAGATCCATGAATCCACTGAAGAGCGATGGTGGAATCTGTCCAAAAATGTACTGGCACTTGACTGAGAGTCTTCAGCGCGGAAACGTGACGGTAGAGACGTGTAGCCAAGAGGCAGGCGAGGAGCTCGAGACGAGGCAACGACACCTGTTTTAATGGTGCCAGACGAGCCCGTGCTATGAGCAAATGGACCAGAAGAGAGCCGTTGGGAGAAAGACTCCGCAAGTGTATGGCAGTGCCATAGGCTTTCGGACTGGCATCTGCGAAACAGTGCACATCGACGGGTGAGTTATCTTCAGGGAGAGCGCAGCGCGGGAGTCTGAGCAGGTTCAATTCTCCCAGGCTGACCTTCCACTTCTCCCAGATTGCGTTGTCTGATTCGCTAACTGGTTGGTCCCACGATAGGCCATTGCGCCACAGGTCTTGAAACAGAATTCTCGCAGATATAATGACAGGTGCGATGTACCCCAAGGGGTCATACACAAGTGAAAATGCTTTCAAGACGGTGCGCTTCGTGGCAGGGTGTGCGACGGCGAAGTCTGCTGCTCGAGTCGTGTTGAGAAGAAGACCGTCCGTGCTGCGATCCCAATATAGGCCGAGAACCTTGACGATGGGGTCGCCGTCGGAGGCATTGTCATAGGACGTGCCGTCCATGAGAAATCTCTCCCGCAGAACCGGAGAGTTTGAGGTCCACTTGCGAATATCCATTCCAGCGGATTTCAGTATTTCTACCGTTTCTTGGTATACCTGCAACGCATCACCGTCTGACGTGCAGCCGACGACCAGATCGTCGACATAAAACCCCGTCCGGATGCGGGATACGGTGTTGGGATAATCCGAGCAAACTATCTCAAAGTGGTGTTGTAGCGTTGCTGCTAGCAGAAATGGACTCGAAGTAGCTCCGAAAGGGACTCTAGTCATCCGCCACTCGACAAGTTCGAGATTGCTGTCGTTGGATGCGTGCCGTACATCCTTTACCCACAGAAAGCGAAGAAAATCTCTGTCTTCGGGGCGAATGATGATTTGCAGGTATGCCTTCCTGATGTCGGCGGTTAAAACCGTGGAGCTGCAGCGGAACTGCAACAGAAGATGGAGCAGATCTGCGTTTAGCTTCGGCCCTTTCATCAGGAGAGTGTTCAACGATTGCTGACCTGGCAAGTGGGACGACGCATCAAATACAACGCGGAGTTTCGTGGTGATCGCCTCTTGTCGCACAACCGCGTGATGGGGCATGTAATAAACGTTTTCTTGGCGGCTGGTGATCCCCATTACCTTCGTCAAAATACTCACGTATGACCTTGTCATACTGAGCCAGCAATTCTGGGTCGAAACGAAACCGACGTAGTTGCGAGAGGAGGCGCTGTAGAGCCGTATTCCTGTTATTGGCGCAGGCAGGGAGCTCTAGTTCTGGTTTAACCATTAGCGGGACGACGTAGCGACCGTCACATTGGCGTACATGGCTTGTAAAGTAGGCGGCCGCAAAGTCATCGTCGGGATCAGGAACCGGATCGCTTATGCCAAGGGCATCCAATCGCCACGCTTCCGAAGGGTCCATGTGGTCGAAGAATTCTTGTTCCTCGCAGGAAAGGGAGAGGACTGATACCACGGTAGACAGCGTTCGACTGGGTGACCGCTGGACTCCCTGAACGACCCATCCGAAAATGGTCTCCACCGCAACAAGATCGCCAGGGAGACGTTCCACTCGGCCGGTGACCAGCTTCCAATAGTAATCGGAACCCACCAGCAGAGCGATGTCCGTGGTGCAGCTCGTATCAGCCACTTCGAGGCCTCGCAGCGAGAGAAGGCTCATGGTTACGTCGTCCAAGGCTGGCGTAGACACGCGGCATAGTTCAGAAATGCCGAGGGCTTCAAGCTCGATGCACGACCGCGGATCCGAGATGGCTTCGAGGCGGACTTGCACCCGTTCGCAGTGGAATCTTCTGGGGTGGCGCGTACGTGCGAAAGAGAACACGGAGAGGTCCTCCTCACCAGTGATTTGGCACCCTAGCTCCTTCAACAGATCGCGACGTATAAACGTTTGTTGACTACCCGTGTCAAGAAGCAGCCGAATTCGCTTCTTGCCTGCAGGTCCTTCTGCCCAAACCGAGACTGTCTGAAGGCGTGCCATTCCAGATTTTGCATGCACGTTCGAGGGTGATGAAGACATGACAGTCTGTGAGACGACGTCGTCCAACACTTCGCGCGGTGCCTCCATGTCTGCAGTCGCGGGGAGAGTGGTCGAACAATGCTGAGCCTCCGGACGTCTTTGAATGTCACACAATATGGAAAGGTGATGTCCGTGGCACTTCGCACAAGACAACCCAGCCGCAGATCGGCAAACCCGTGAAAAATGTCCGGATTTGCCGCACCTGAAACATCTTCCCGCTCTAGACAAACGATGGCGCATATCGGCTGCCGGTAAAACCGCCGTGCAGGACTGCAGCGGATGGTCCGGCGAATGACACAAGGGACAGGGTGATGAACGTGCGTCAGCAGTCCGCTTCGGAGGTGCGGCGTTTGCAGCGGCTAGGGCAGCGGCTGTAGGAAGCCGAACCGGCTCGTTAGGACTCTTGCTGCGAGCAGCCGACGCTGGCGAAACTGCCCGAGTGAGCAACACCTCTTCCCGAGTCTCCACCTGCACCTGAAGAAATGATAGCAGCGCCTGAAGATCCTCGGCGGCCTTGTCTATCCCAGTGCTTTCATTGTTGCCTTGGGGTTGAGGTACTGCGGCTGTATCCCTTCTCCGTTGATGAAAAAGGACACAGAGGTTTTCGGGCAAGCATCGTGTGATGACGCGGTACAAGATAACCGCATATTTATCCTTAGTTACCCCCAAAGAATCCAAAGCTGCCATTCGAATGGTCACATCGTCATGAAGACGTCGGAGCTGGGGAATGTTTTGGGAATTCGAGATGGGACGAAGAGCAAGCAAATGGTCGATGTGCTCCGCCGTAAGGAGTTCCGGTCTACCGTACCTGTGTGTGAGCAGCGTGACCGCAGAGTCGTAGTTGTCGCCGCTGATCCTGATGCTTTCGATGGATCGCTTCGCGTCGTCAGTGAGGTAGGAGACCAAGTACTTAAACTTCTCGACCGGAGCCAGTGCTTGGTTGGAGTGGATGGTGGCATCAAAATGCTGCCAGAATTGTTGCCATTCCTGTAATTTTCCCGAAAACTTGGGTATCTGAAGCTTAGGGAGAGCGACGGATTTTTGCCCCGCAGGACGCTGTTGATCCAAAGGTGCAACATTCTGCTGCTGGCGAAGCCTACGACGTGCCCTTGTGATCATTCCCTCGAGACCTTCCTTCGTACTGGAGCGCACTGTCAAGTTCCACTCCCAGCTGATCTTCGGGGGTTTCCTGGGCGATGCTGCTATCGAGGTCGTAGAGCGATTGCCGTTTTGCCACCAAATAGTCCAACGCAGCTTCAACCTCTTCGACGGACGAGTCCTGCTGCCCCAGCAGGTCGGAGAGCCGTGTCATGGTGCGCGTCAAGTGTGCACGTAGTCCACCTCTTGTGCGCCTCAAGCGTTCCATGGCAAGTCGAAGGGAAAGCGAAGGAACAGGCGGCCTACCTTCCCGGGTTTCGGCACCAGAAATGTGTGAGGGAAGAACGAGGCGCCCGCTCTGCTTCCGAGAGGAAAAAGGTTTAATGAACCAAAAACCGAAAAGCACAATGGCGAACCTCGGCCCGTGACCACGAGACCCGCCTCGACCTCCTTTAATCCGCAACAACATATTTTACTCATAGCCGTAGGATTCTAGTCATTTACCACAAGTATTATGGCCAATGTAGTTGTAGCTTCTGATACTGTTTCAAGCGAACAAATTTTTATTGCACGATGTGCTGGAGTTCAAACTGAGGCATAAGCCTTAGTGATATTTTGTGACCACCACTTATATGTAATTTGTTCCTCACTTGCTCTTGTAGCCACTTACCACCATTTAGAAGGCATTGTTCCAGTCAAGGTTTTTTTAGCTCTTCATGCTATTTTATGCAAGTGAATTTAGGTCTTTGTCGCTGTGGAATACATACTTCAGTGCGACCACAGCACCAGTCTGTGATATTTTGTGGGCAACGCTTGTGTAATTATGTTCATTGTGTACAATACTCAACTGTACGGTTTCTTCATTTTTTTACGTTTTCGCTTTCCCATAAGCATTCTATTCATGCCATTTGCTGATGTTTAGTCATCAGCGGTTAGTTTATTTTCTTTGCTGTTTCACTTGAAATAGCTCTAAATTGACAGTCTGTCAAGCAAGTGTGCTCAGTAACAAAGCTGTTATTTATATTTGTGTTCATTTAGGGTCCTTAAGTGATAATCAGACACGGAGTGTTTGCTTCCTTTTCTTGCAAGAACTAATTTTTGACTGTGTGTCAAGCAGGCGATGGTCAGCTGATCAGAATGCCTGCAAACTGTGATATTTGGTTGTTCTGCATATGCAGCCTTTTAGCGTTTTAAGTCATTTAAGAAAGTTATGAACGCCATTACTCTATTTTCAACCATTTGAGGAATGGAAATTTTGGAAAGTTTACAAATTTTTGGAATATGGAAATAAGTATTGTAAAAACAACCACAAACTGTGACTACATGTAACATGTACAACCTGGTGTGAGCATATTCTCGCTGCACACGACGCTCCGTGTAGGCTGTCACATTCAATGAAAGCAATGACTGAACGCCATCATTGGAATGACGGTAAGTATCGCGATTTCAACAACTTTTATTCCCAATATCTTGCCTTCGTTTAACATCGGAAAACAAGCGTCGTCTGCCTCTACACCTCAACTACACCTTGCTACCGCGGGAAGTGAAGGGCGGAGCTTCTTGCGGTGAAGAGCGAACGGCAGGAACGCCCCGCCCTACGCAGTGGCTGCTCCGGAGAACGCGCGCGCTATGATCCCAACTTCACCCCACGGGTTATTCGTGAGGGCTCACAGCGAATTCGAAACCGCGGACAAGTTGAGCATTTTTCACGGGTGTTTTCGGGGATTGGCGCACGTCCCAGGTACGATCGCATCATCGCATTTCGTGATTCATCGTTCCTCGCACGTACGGACTTTGGTTTGCTGGGCCCTAACCTTCTTTAGTAACCACAACTGCAGCGGTTGATAGCAAGCACGAACTGAAAATCATGTAGGGACAACATACGACGTGCCATGGAGCAAGAAGAGGAAGAAGAAGGGAAAGCCGTGAACACTTAGCATGCCCCTGAGCTGGTGTAAGAATAACAAAGTTGTAACATGATTGTAATTACAGTGAAAGACTATACGTATATTAGAAGTGGCAATTGGGTTGGTTCATGCTGTCCTACTATCATTTCTACGATTCTGTACTTATTGCTCCAACTCAGCTACTCACAACAGACATGCACGCACAGCCAGATTAGAGGCATTGTGGCATTCGTGATACATAGAGGCATGATTGCAATGCGGATACAGGTGTATATAATAAATGAACTGATTACACAGGGATGTGTATTTCCATTCTTAAGATTTACCTGTGCAGGATATGAGGCTACACAACAAGGATGCACAGATCACACTAGTGTAAACCTGCAGTGTCGTTGACATCTGTGTCATCATCAGGTCGTAACATCAGTATCATGGCAGCTGTCAGCAATGCATAGCATGTAAGGTTCGCCAGGAATTATTGCAAAAAATGAGCATGCTTGTATAGTCAGATCACGTAATATGTCATACATCTGCAGCCACATCATAATTGTGCCTGTGATTTAGCACATACAATGTCAGTCTGCCGCATTGTGTCAGTCTTCAGCATAGTTGCGTTTCAGACAGAAGTGCTTGTACACTGCAATAGGGTAGAAGAACATAGACGGGCAGAAATCCTGCGAAGGTACACTGTAAAAAATTGCCGTAAATTTTACGGTCCAAATCTATTTTTTGCCGTAAAAAGAACAGGTATGCTACTGTAATTGGAAATACGGTCGAAGTAGTGTAATTAATACGGCACCAATGAAATATGCCGTTATTATGACTGTTATCACGTAAATAAGACAGTAGTGTGCCCGTAATCCTGATTACGGTCAAATGGCTGTAGATATTACGGTAGTCTGCCACACTTTCACATGGATTCCAGTATCTGACATTGTGCTACGCTTGCTGGGAACAGTGAATTTTAAGGCTGAAAGGCCTTAAAATTAATCAGCCATTTTAATTAAATGGCTGATCGCTGTACATGTATACATGCATATGGTGGCACAGTGTTGGTATGCATTGTATTTCATTAGATGGTACCAGTTGAAGTTGGTCTGGTGAGCAACTGGAAGTGAGGTGGTGCCAGTTCGAACTGGACCAGTTTACCTGTTTGGGGGAAGTTTCGGTTTCCGTGCCATGACATGTTAATATAAAGATTGCAAGGCGAAGTTAAAGTAATTTTATTAGTAGAAAAAAATCATATTTCAATTTTTGGAAAACTACATTAGCGTTAACGAATGTTATTTTGGAATTCTTATATTTGTATTTTGTGCGTTCCTGCTCCCGTGATGAATGATCCGTTCACTGTGCAACGGTCGCTTGCTTAGCGGCTTGCCTGTACAACGCTTTTTTGCTCGTTATTAGCGTGATGTGTGCCACAGGCGTTGGTTTTATAATCGAAAGGATTTGTCTGTAAGTTACGACAGTGCGACAGTACAATGAGCGCCAGCGGCCGGGCGGGCGGGTGTTATAGGATTACAGCTGGACTACAACTGTGGATACCGCTTTATCGTGAGTACTATGCTTAAGTGCTTTTCCCTTGTGCACCATTTAGAAATATTACTTCTACTAGAACCTCATCTCTTTGTTCCGCGTCAGGTTTGTGGCACCTGTATGTGCATGCTGTTTTACGAGTAACATGTACGAGTAGCTAGTTAACGTTACCAGCAACTTGTTTCATTCTCGTGTTTTTGTCTTTGTATTTCTTCGTTCATGCTCGTGTTTTAGATCCTTCACACCACGGGTGTTCTCGAACTAGCGTAGAACTAAGAGCTTCGCCGGCTTTCGGGGGCAATGAGTAGTACTCATTGCCCCCGAAAGCCGGCGAATCTCTTAGTTGATATGTCCAACTACTACACCACAGAAAGGAGGAGGAGGAGGAGGAGTGTCGTTGGGAGGAACCCGAGAGGTCTGCCTGCCTGATTAGGCGGCATGTTTCTCGGGAAGGGAAAGGTGGTGGAGAGGAGGAGAGGAAAGGGTGAAGTGGAAGACCGAGCGGAATCCGCATCGGGTGGAGGATTACTGCGTCCATGGGCCGACTTCAGGGGAACTGTGCCGGCATACGCCTATTACACATCTGAGGGAAACCCAGGAAAAACCCCAGACGGCACAGCCGGCCCGCGGATTCGAACCGCGGACCTCCCAGTCTCCAAGCGCACGCGTTACCGCTGCGCCACCGGAGTTGGTACACAACAGAAATGTTGAGAGATTTGCGTGCTTTTTGGGGCCACGACTGCTCAAATTAACTGCACATTCTAATTGCATGTTGCAATTGAATAATATTTACTTGTGTCGTTTCAACTTTCCAGAAACCTTAAGCTGCTTGGGCTCAAAGGAAAATGTCGATCCATCGTGTGCTATTAAGAACATCTCACATACTTTGTTGAATGATTCAAGATGTCCACAAGGTAGCCGAGCAAGGGACCCATCAGCCATGAAATATTATCTATTCCATGTAACTCTGTAGTTCCTCTACTGCTTTTGTTTAATTACATTATAGTTACGCTACATGTACATTAGAATATGTGCAATGTTTGATTACAAATAAAATGTAATTTTGCATTGCAGTTCTTTGGATCTGTCGTTGCTGGGAACAGCGATCCTGCAAAGTGGCACTGGTTGCCTACCAGCTAGCCTCTGTCCGAGCAGGCCACTGTAAGTCAAGCCACTTCAACTGGTCCCAGTTCAACAATTAGGTTTGCAACCAGCTCCAGTCGAGACTGCGACTGGTTAGAAACCAGTTCAGATTGGGACTGGCCAGAAACCAGTTGGGCCAACTGGTTTCTGGCTGGTCCTAGTCACAACTGGTACCAGTCTCAGCTGGGACCAGTTGCAACTGGGACTGGGTGAACTGTGTTATCGAACAGGGACCAGTTCTCCCAACTGGTACCAGTTGAGCTGGAACCGGTTGCACTGGTCCCTGTTCGATAACACAGTTCAACTGGTACCAGTTAAAAAAATTTTTGCCTGGGGTACTCCCAGAAGACACGTACTTTCGCCTTATTGCACGCGAAAAAGGACATGATCCTGTGTACTATTTCCAGTCACCGGTACTTGAAGCTGCTGCCGGCTAAAAGAAGCTGAGCAAGCTCCGTGCGCATATGCCCACTGATGTAACCTGGAGGTAAATTATCTCGCTGATGTGTTAGATTTACTTCTTTGTCCTATTTCAGTGCTTCAAGATACTGAATGCTAAACTGCTCTGCTGTAAATTTTGTATTCTAGGTGAAAAGATCTAAGAGCATGTGTGTATGACATATCATGTGCTTCATATGCGTATGACTTGTCAATGTGGTGTTACTTGAACGATGTCGTGATTGTTGAACATGTGTAACGTGTTCTTGACCCTGCATAATTTGTTTGGTTCCAATCTGTTCCAGCAGAGATGGTCACTTCTGTGCACACCATCCTTCCTGGCCAAGTCGTGTGGAAAGGCATCCAAGACACCCTTTGCCTTGGATCACTTTCTGCAAGAAGATCCAGGAGGGGGCATCTCTTTTGCATGGTTTCTCGTGACGCTGAGTGAGTATTTCAGTTTTTATCATCAATCTGCATTGCATCACTTTATCGTTTCAATCCTGCACTCTGCAGGAGCACATTTCAACTAGAAACTGATATTATTCCGGCTTATTTCATTTAGCCGTTTGTACTGCTGTTCTTTAGTGACTGTAATGCATGCTTGTTGTGTTCATAACTTAAATGTCACATCAGTGTCTCGAAAGGTAGAACATAAGGAGCTGGTGTCCCTTATAACTTGACATGGAATTAGGGTATTTTGTTGGGTTGGCATGCTGCTTGTCCACCCTTGAACATTAGCATTCCTTTGCAATTGAAATTGTGCCTTCTTCCCCACTTAGAATTTGCGGCAATAAGTGCATAGCATGGCGGATAATGTTCGATGTCCCTCTCCTTATTTTTTGTCGGAAATAAAGTTGTTGAGTAAAGCTACAGGTAGCTGGCTAGTACGTGTAGCTCCATATCTTAATATATTGAAAGCTGGGTGACCACACCGGATCAGACAGGGTGGTCCGGTCGACCTCTTCATTTTTTTCTTTCAAACATATTTTAAAGCCTTGTTCCTAGGAGGTATATTGGCGGTGAAAGTAGTTGAAAATAATCGGTGGTTATTTTTTAATGTACTGTCATTCAGATGTGGGCATTTCGACCATTGCGCTTTTTATGCAGTTTGACGCCAAGTATCTTTATAACTATTTGACATATTTAGCTGAATTTGTTATCCGCGTATTGTCTGGGATGGGTAGCACTGCATACGAAGTTCTGCAGATTGTAAGAAGGTGCATCTTTGATGAGCAAAAAATCGCAAAATTGCTTCATTTGTAAAATATGGCACGTTTTGGGAACCTCATAACTTGTCCCCCATTTGTGATACCAGAAAATAATCCACAGCATTGTGTTCGTCTCAAAATGCCCTTTGCTTGCATAACAAGTACATTGCATTGTGAATTACGGCAACGGCCCCAACAGTCCTTTTATGAAGGATGTCTACGAGAAATGTGTAAATTCAACAGCGTGTATCCCATATATTCCCACTCGTGACATCGTTCATTTTACTCACAAACGTTCTCCGAGAAGACTCAAAACAGCACACACAAAAATTTGCTTCAGGGATGGTGGAAGTTACGTTCGTAACTCAATGTCATTCGCAAAGTAATTTCGACCATGTCTGAAGCAATTTTTTATATGTGCTGTTTTGAGTCATCATGAAGAACGTTTGTGAGTTTACGAGTGGGAATATATGGTATGTGCGATGTCGAGTATACGCATTTTCCGTAGATACCATTCACAAAAAGACCGTTGGGGTGCAATTCGCGATACGATGTACTCGCTATGCGGAGAAAGGTCATTTCGAAACGAACAAAATGATGTAGATCATTTTCAAGCATCACAAGTGGGGGCCGAGTTGTGAGGTTCTCAAAACGTATCATATTTTACATATGAGGCAACTTTGCGATTTTTTATCTCCTCAGAGGCAAACCTTAGGATTCTCAGAGCATAGGACGCAGTGCTGCCCACCTGACACAACACTTGAAAACAAATTCAGCTGAATATGTCAAATAGATATGTGGCGTTTAACTGTGTACAAAGTGCAATGGTCGAAATGTCCCCATCTGAATGATAATTCATTGAAAAATAACCACCAATTATTTTCAACTACTTTCAGTGCCAGTATGCTTCCTAGGGACGAGACTTTAATATATGTTTGAAAGAAAAAATTGGAAAGGTTGACCAGACCACCTTGCCTGATCCTGCGTGAAATCACCCAGCTTCTGTTTCTTCCTAGCAATAAGAAAGTGTGGTGCCCTCTGTATGCTGGTGCGCCGCGGTGCTGTGCTCTGCTCTCCATAGTATTTATTCATCCAGAATGCAAGAAGCATTACAAAGTTCTTTCTTTGTTATGACTATAGTAAAAAAACTGAGTGGTACAGAAAGCCCATTTTGATCACAAAATGTTATACTTGTGCGACATAACTGCAGTATGCTGTGCGAATACAGAGGGTAAAATGGATGCGAGGCAAACGGGGAGGTAGCTCTAATCATGATATGTGTGCGGAACAAAGGAATCAGTGTTAGATTCAACATGGAAATTGTGCGCTTTCTCTCCCCCTTTTTTTCGGTTATGAGTAGTACAGGTGAGGGACGTGCATGTGTCAGTATGAAGGACATTAGGGTGCAGCGAATTTATGTGGTACATATTTTATAACAAAACACAAGCACGCAATTCTCTGGTGCATGGTGAGATTAGTGCAGTGATTTTCCATGAACTAACCATCTCATTCCTGCATACATCACCCGTGTCACTAGTCATCAAAAGTAAAAATTTGTACTTGCTTCACTGATGGCATTGCTGATTCTTTCATTTAAAACCTATTTTGTGATTGGAACTACCTTTTGAATTGCTTGGGATGTATTTCCTGGAATAATCTCAGTGACATTTGTGATTATACGAGTGAAGCGTGCTTATTTCATAACCAAACATATTCTTCGTTTCAACAATTTTAGGCCACATCTATAACGACAAACACTGTAAGATCGTTGCGTCTTCACACAGTCACTCCACATGAAATCATCAATATCTAACAATATTTAGATTGATATATGTAGTATCCCAGTATGAGTGAAGGTCTTTATGACCAGTATAAGACCTTAAGATATTTCTTCGCTTGTATTGGAAAGTACTCAGCCAGCACCATAAAGGTGTCTGTACTAGTGCCACCATACTGAATGTGTAATGTGAAGAAGTGTGTGCATGTGGACCTGCATTCGAATGGTAGTAACTGTCGTACTACATATCCTGCATTTTCTTTCTTACAGGAGTATACTGTGGATCAGCCCTGCAGGGGCAGCAAGCTGAAGAACGAAGCCAGAACCTATGAAGAAGTTCTGGGGATTATGTTGAAAACAGCACAAGTGTAAGGGAACGTTTTACTTGGTAACCAGATACACTTAATATACTTTGCAACTCTAAGATGTTCTTTTGATCGCTGCAGATTCAACAGATGTCACAGATTTCTCATCATTTCTCTGTATGTACAATAAATGCTTGGTCGTGTACCCTATGACTTGTGTCACACATTACTGCATGACTTGCAATTCCATAAAAGGAAGACAAACACAATTACAGATCCTTCGGCGCTGTTCCCAAATTTGTGGGAATTAATGCACTCCACACTTCAAACAAAAGCCGACTCTCTCAGGTGGCCGTGAAAATTACGGGAAAGAGCCGGCAACATAGCTGCCATTAAAATCCCTGTAAATTTTATGGCTGCGTTTTTTGTAACGCACCGTAATTTTCACGGGAAACAAACAGCATTCTGGTTACATCAAAATTACTGTAAATTTAACGGCAGTACTTCTTCCGAAGTGGCCGTAATTTTAACGGGAAAAGTCCGGCAACATAGCTGCCATTAAAATATACGTAAATTTTACGGTAGTTTTTTTACAGTGTAGGGAAGTACGAAGAGAGTTGCCTGAGGACGTGAGCCGCCGATATTTCGAACAGTGACCGGTCTTCCTCTGGGCACCGTCCGGTGCCCAGAAGAACAGTCTCTGTACGAAACATTGGCGGCTCTCGTCCTGAGGTAACTCGCAAGGTGGAAAAACAGCACGATCGATAACAATGGGCGTCTGTGATCTACATATATGTCACTGTACTGGTGATTGTGTTACTTGATTCTCTTTGCACCGGTTAATGCATGTCCATCACAGTTCCTGCTTTTCGTTATCCCCTATATGTTACCGAAGTGTAACAATAGCCTTTTTTGCCTCGAGCCACACTCACCACCCAAATGTACAGCAGTAATTTCCACGGCTCAGTGTTGGCATTTCTTATTCCAGTAAGAATGTCATTTACTAAGTCCGCTCTTCATTCTAAACTGCCCAATTGAATTCTGCTCTGTTGCGATATGACATGTCATATGCATCAGAGCCGTGTCTCATGAACAGTGTAGCAAGGATTTATTCTTTCCTTAGCATGTGCACTTCGCAACTAGTACAACAGAGTATCCTACACTCTCGCGAAAAAAAAAAACGGATAGTAAGCCTTAAAAACGATGCCATTTCTTTTACTCTTGCTCTGTGCTTCATGAACTCTCGCTTACTGCGTTTAGTAAAGATAAAAAATCTACTCCTTTTTACTCTCATATTAGGAACAGGCCTGGCCTCGTGGTCTTGTATTTTTGTACTCTCAATTGAGACACAATAAACATATCAGTATAAGAATTTGCAGTTTATTGTAGTCGTCAAGCTCTTACACCAACAATTCCAGATAACCATCATATGGTTGTACCAGGCTGTATGAGTAAAACGAATGAACCTCGTTCTTTTCACTAGATGGTGGCAGAGATCATTCCAGCATGTGGCTCGATGGTATTTATTTATTTATTACTGAATGCCCAACAATTCCTGTATGTACTAATCCCAGGTCCCACCACAGATTCATTGCCTATTGGGAAAATAAAACTGCAGTTAGAGAACATTATTTATGAAGCAATAACAACTTACAAGTCACTCGCACAGGTAGGCTGCGCTAGCTGTATATGCATGACAGAGCAGTCTTTTGAACTTTCTTCAACGATGTGTTCCATACAGTAGAAATTTCAGGAGCACGACCTAATGCAGCTGAGGGTTCGTGCGAGGTATTTTGCAGTGGAGCATGACTAGGAGGAGCGTCCTGTGTTCCTGGGGATGCTTAAAATAGAAGTTGCTTGTTAAAAGTAAACAATGATGTGTTTGGGGGTATTGTCAAATAGCTACACGTGTCTGTGCAACAGTATATACCGCAGAACTGACACTGTTTCAAGCGTTTAAATGAGAAAGCTAATCTCAAAATACGGTAGCGCGGTAAGAAATCATGAAATAGTCACAAACGTAACATGGATAGCAAGACCACTTACAGTCCAGGAAGCTCCCTCGTTTTTTAATATGACATTTAACTCAATATTGTTAAACGCGTAAATCATTTTAGCTCTCTAAGAAATAGCATTCTACACGTGTTTTACACCACTACTGCCACTATATAAAAGATCGTTGCCCGTCTTTGCAAGTCAGACTAATCGCATTTCCTTCCTGTCAACACATCGTGCCGTGCGAGATCTGCAATTATCGTTTCAACTGCTATTACAAGAAGTAATTAGGGAACCGTTTACGCAGATGCTCTAACGTCAGGAAAGGCACATCGGAAAAAAATGAAAGAGAAACTAGTCTCACCTATAGCAACATGATCTGCTTGTAGATGGCCACGCATGAGGCACCAGCCCGGTGGGCAATGGCCGTGCCCATTTGCAGCGCGGAGATAGCCGGAACAATCACAACTGTTTCGGCAGCGACTTCGTGCTTTGCCCACTAAATCTTGCGAAGTTCGATGCCGTTTCTTCGTGTCATTACATTTGACACACCGTAAGTCCGTGAAATTTATTGCTCATGACACCGAACCCAAAACGTGACGACCGTTGGATATTGCTGTTGGACTATGTATGATGCAGGCCATCAGACACCAGAATCCACGAGAGTGTTGGTCATTCAAGCCATGATTCAAACGAAAGACAAAGCACACTTAGCAGCTTCTACACGGCACTCCATATGGCGTGCACGCATTTTCAGAAGCGTTCTGGCAGGGCCCGTATATGATATGAAGATTAATATGCGTTAATATAGGCGTAAAGGACTGATATTGCGACGCAAACACTCAGTTTATCCGTCAAGGCGAAATCTTATGCGTCAGGATATAAGCGCAAGCTATGCTCCTCGTGCCATTTACGCATAAAACTCCGCCCTTTACGCTTGCAGCAGGCGCGTTTGCTGGTACTTGGAATAAAACATGGTTCTCCGTGATCGATACAGCGTGAGCCATATTGTCTGAAATTTACGCGTAGTAAGGGTAAGATTGGATGTATACGTAAATGTATCCCTTTCTTTCATGAGAGTGTGGCTTATGCTGCTTCTCTGACAAAGGTCGTTCTTGTGGAACTTGCGCCGTGACGTAGTCTGTCATGGAGGAGGTTGATGGGGGCACAGTCGAACTCTCGCAAGGCCTGTTGGAATATACTCGGGCAACCCAAGAGATGTATCGCAGAGCCGAACTGCTCGCGACAGGAAACGACAAAGTGGCCAGCGCTATTCGCCAATGCCACCCTCCTTTTAAGCCTTATTTGCGGGGGTGAAGCTTTTCTTCGCTCGATGACCTTGCTAAGGAAGCCCGTGTCATCCAAGCAGATTTGTTGGCGGAACTACAGTATCGCCCACCGCCTAGGCCGGAACAAACATGGAGCCTAGCTGCGCATGGAACGGGCAGAGACAACCACTAGACGCCGAACTAAGCTCTCGCGGGACGGTTGGGACGCACGGTGGTCCGTCCACCGGACCAGCATACCGTTCTTTGGATCCCTTTTGCATCCTTTTGATCCTGGAGCAAAGGACCTGAGCAGGTCGGCACGAGCACAGCTGCTCAAGCGCGAAGTCGGTGATGCACGTCATGCACCGCGGCAGGACAGGCGCGACTCTCGGGCAGATAATAACGCTGGAACACAACCCCGTTGTTACGGCTGCGGTGAACGCGGTCATTTTGGTCGTAACTGCCCGCAGCAGGCCACCACCACCCCCAGACAACCCCCGCAGGGAAACCCGGCACTCCGGCGGCAGTAATTGGGAATCACTCAGTTCTGTCGTCGGCTGCTGAAAACGT
>NW_026999548.1:0-74343 GCF_037126465.1 Ornithodoros turicata | reverse complement strand
AACGCATACCTTGGTACAAAGAGCCTTCTTTTACGTTCATGTGGAGTGATTCTCTTGAAGAATGGTTAGTGGGCTATGACCTCGTTTTTGCTATTAGACTGACCACAGAACACTTGAACGGCATCGAGGATTTCTTCATCCTGTAGTGTCCTAGCTCACCTGTGGTCACTATGCAGGTCAGTTAGGCAGTTCAATGATCTCTACTTATGGCAACAAAATTATGTGTTATGCGGAAGCAGCTTATTTCAAGCAGGACGAGGCGAAGGTGAGCGTATGCCCCCAGGTTTCCTGACGTGACTTGGTACGATGAAGAGACAATCAACTCACTTAACGAAACTGTTGCTCTTATCAGTGTGACTTTTTTTTCTGTGTTGTTACACACTACCCGAACAATGGAGAGAAACCGATGTTCTGAGGCTGGCTAACCTTTTCAGTGACTTTCATCTTTCACCCGAACAATACTTGTTTTTCTTTTCCAGATAACGCTGTCCTGCGCTTGCTCCAGCCGGCTGCTCTCATGCCTGTCGAGCTAGATAAAGCCAGGACTTATCTCTCACTGCAATTGGCGTGCGACTTCTTTGTTGTTCGAGACACATTGTAGTCTGAAAAGCACTTCTGCCCGACATATCAGATAAAAAAGCAAACAGGATGACCACAAAGGATTCGTTAAGCGGAGCTGTTTCCCTTTCCAACGTACCACACTAGGCAACACGGACCCATGCAGTCACCTTTATCGCGCACCTGAATGACGCTTTAGATGAGCTATTTCTATTGTAAGTAATTCCAAGGAGATCATTTTGGCGCTGGTAACCTTGTCTGGTGCCATACTGTGTGCTGCCGCGTCGGAACTTAGAATATTTCGAATATTTCAGATTAATAGACACTCCCATTTTACGAGTTTATGTTCGAGGTACGTAATGACCCACTGAATAGTACAATATAATAAATAGTATAAAGTATAATAGTGCGAAATATGTTGAGTGATCGTTTACCCTCGCGCATGAATACATGTCCAGCACTTGCTCAACCTTGACGTAGTCCCACTTGGAGCACGTGCTGCGTTTGTCATTCTGTGGTACTGCCGCAGCTCTGGCTATGAAATGCATGCAGACATGGAAATATGAGAGAAGACGACCGCAGGAAGTAGTGGAGGA
Organism: Ornithodoros turicata; assembly: GCF_037126465.1. NCBI lineage: Eukaryota > Metazoa > Arthropoda > Arachnida > Ixodida > Argasidae > Ornithodoros > Ornithodoros turicata. The sequence continues at coordinate 73,189 of NW_026999548.1, read as the reverse complement.
CAAGATAGTTAGCATGAGTCCTGGGCTGACTTCTAGGGTAACCACTAGAGGACGCGGGCCGCGACATGAGGGGGCTGTCAGTCAGTAGATCAAATACATTTCAATTCGCAATACGCCATGACTACTATTGTTCTTTATATTTTAATCTGTATCATATTCTTGTTTATTTACACTTTGTGTGGTAACTTGGGCAATGTGGCTATCTGCGAAGTAGCAAGAGCAGTGTTGAAGGTGTGCGTTGGTCTCGGGAACGATTAATTTTACCCCCATGGTGCATTCTCTCTTTTCTCTTTCTTCGGAGACGTCGAGTTTAACCGTCCCCACGGTTCGTAGCTTTCGTACTACCGAGCGCGCACATGATATCGTTTGACTACAACGTGTTCTCTTTACTGTATTCTATACTTGCACGAATATGAATGGAGAATGTCGCGGAGAACTCGCTGAACTTGCACTTCTATTTCCTCCTTATCGTCAGCATCGCGATAGTTGTTCATGATATCAAGACCATTCACCCTCCCACCAAGGCAGCTTCATGAGCAAAGCTTACGCATGCTTGTCTTGTCAACGGAATGCTTCGTTAGCCAACACATCGGAACGCCGAGGAGGAACACGCTGAGGAGGACGTGGGAGTTCTTCTCAGAACTCTTGTAGCCACCTTCTTTCGCATTTCGGGCACCGTTCCACACACAACCGGGGAAAAAGAAAGAAAGAAAAAGATAACACCGTCGTCAAGCAGGCTCGTGGAAGATCGTGTCACACGACCGCTTCAATCGAATGTGCATTGCGTTTCATCTGTCCTTCCTTCGTTTCTAGGCTGAACCAAGACTAGCACATTGCACTGTGCAGAGGCGGAGAGTTTTCATTTTCCCAGGGGGGGCAAGGGCGCACCGCGAAGTAAGTACTCTGGCGCGGAGGGGGGGGGGATATGTTTATTAAGAAAAAAAAAGAAAGGAAAAGAAAGCCAGATGGATGTCGGCTTGTTATTCCAACAAAAAAGTGAAAGGGGGAAGAAAAAGGCAAAGAAAAGAGAAAAAAAACAAAAAAAAGGAAAAAAGAAAAATGAAGAACCCAAAACTAAAGTTGAAGAATCACACACTCCGGCGGGATCCTATGATGTATACAGAACTGGTATAGGAATAAGAGGAAGGAAGAACAGAAAAAACAAAAGAAAAAGAAAGAACAGAGAGAACGTAAACAGTGAACATGTGCACAACTGAAGGCATCACGCCTTTGAAAATTGAGTGCAAAAGGAACAAAATGCATTGAATCCTCGGTGTTTGACCTGAAATGCGCGCAATATATGGTCAATGAAATGGAGCAGCGGGAGTTGAACCCGCTCCCAACGGATATGCGTTCCGAAGATCCTACCGTTACACCTCGCAGCTGCTGGTACCTTTACGACTGCTTCGTTTCATTGATCTGATTGCTTTGGGCGAAATTCAGTCTATGTGTTGTGTCACCCTCTGTGTTTCTTCGCCTCACCTTCTACTGTGATAATGAGTATGGTGGGCGGATAGATATTTTACAAATTGCAAGATGCATTTTTGGGGTTGGTGCCTCTTCGCTCCTTTGACCCGGGCGCGCCGAGCCCCAAAGGCTGGTGTCAGTCTCTTAGCGGGACCTCCCGGGGGAGGCGGCGCCCCCCCTAGTTCACGTTCCGGGGGGGGGGGGGAAGGGGCAACGCCCCCCCCCCCCCCCCCCCCGCAGTCGGCGCCTATGGCACTGTGCATCAGGAAAACGCTATTAGTGAGTTTTAGTGCATCGTACGCTTTCGCCTTAGCGTACGTTAGGGGTAGCGTGGTGGTTCTGCGCACTGCGCGGAGCTCTCTTTATAGTTTGCGCGTGCGCAGAACCACCAACGCTATCCCTTACGTACGCAAAGGCGATAGCCTACGGTACACTAAAACTCTTTATTGTCGATGATAACGCGATCGCGTGCACAAATAGTTTGTTGTATTAGCGAGGAAGTGTCAATTTAAGAGCAACGGGCGCGGATTAAAGATTGCTTCGAACGTGATTATCATACATTCATTTCAGTTGCTTTGTCAAAGACAAGAGGGAGTACTACATCAATCAAACACGGACCTCCGGACGGTATTCGGATTGCGACGGCATTCGATTGTCTTCCACACGTACGTTTTTCACATAAAATACAAAGCTTCCCTGTTTTACAGAACACGAATAAAATCCGTCGTACTACGGTTTTATAAGCTAGTAGTTTGGTTTAGAAGTTTTTAAGGATCGCTTTAGATACCCTTAACTTATCTAAGGCTTTGGAAGTAATTGACTCAATGTGCTCTGACCACCCGAGGCGCCACAATGTGCTAAAAGTCGAGTGCAATGGGGGTGGGCGGTATGTGTCTTATCAAAGTACTTCAGTTTCACGAAAGTGTTGAAGGCCTTCCACGTACCCGTCTACCCCCGTTGCACTCGACTTTCAGTACGTTGTGCCTCCTGGCACGTCAGCTTATATTTAAATCTAGCTCCTAGATATTTTAACGAACGCACTAGTTTCACATTTTGCCCAAACATTTTCTAGCCAAATACCATCGGAGTATTGCGGCTGGAGAAAGTCATGGTAACACATTTGTCAATATTAATTTCCATGTCCCAGTTGCGGCACTAGTTAATTATCCTATTTAATGATTCCTGGAGAAGGACCTAGTCATTTGCCCATGTGGTTCGCTATAAATTTCCTAGTCGTGGGCTAATAAAAGTATCTTTGTTGGTCAATATCATGAATAAACAGTATAAACAACAGTGGACCCAGCACTGATCCCTGGGGTACCCCCGACGTTACAGGAACTTCTGTAGACAAACAATGACTGAACAAAACTCTCTGTGTACAATCGGATAAGTAACAATTCACCGAGTTATGCTATTACTATTTATCAGACTGTTTAGTTTCAAAAGAAGCTTCTTATGCCAGATTTTATCAAACGCCTTACGCATGTCTATAAAGATAAAATCAATTTGGTTTATAGCATTAATGCGAGATACAAGGCTGAACACAACCGCAATCAACTGCGCAGCAGTTGAATATCCTCGCCTAAAACCGTGCTCAGGATTACACAAAACCGCGCTATCTTCAAAAAAAAAAAAAAAAACGACGACTGAGAATTAATTTTAAAATCATAGGAAAAACACATTTCTTTCACTTATTGAGGGTGTTACTCGTTGCCGTTCCGGCTGTATGTGCTCCGGGTAAAGAAAACTATATAGGGCGTGCTACTGATACCGTAAAACTGGTAATTTTCGGGAGGGCTTAATTTTAAAGAATTTCGCGATCGAACATTTTTTTTTCGCGGAACAAGGTTTAATGTTTGAAGGTACCGCGTAATGTAGTAATTGGAATGTAAAAGAATCCCCATTGAAACTCGCGAAGATATGAGCCCCACAAATACAGAGCTACTTATTAACCGTCTTCATTCTCAGAAATTATTTCTTGTCAAAGATTTCTATAATTGAAATAACCACAACGTCAATAGTTTATTCGAATATAGTATCACATGGGATTGCTGGCTTGGGGGGAGGAGGTTGAAGAGAATACAGGGCGAGAGAGGGAAATCCACTGCATGATTACGATATTAACTTCAGGGGGCGACCGCTCAACCCCCATTAATGTCATTCTCGCGGGATTGGAGTTCATGGCAAGCCTACATAAGCCTGGCTGCATGTAGAGAGTTGATTACACTGCCGCGAGTGTCATGACGCCCAGAACCCGCGATTTCCGCTTCCGTCCGCTTCCACAGAGATTCGCGAAGTTACCATCTAGCGAACTATTCCAGAAACTCACTCCAACACGAATAGACGAGTTCAGAAAAGTGCATTTTTTCTCCCAGTGCCCTTTGCGCACGCATTGCATCCTGGGCGCTTGCTGAGCGGGGAAACGAAGAATAACCCTTCACATTTCGCTTTCGCTGACATTGACACATCGTGGACAATGGACCGGTAGGGGAGAAATTGGAACGATTGGAGGTCACCCGTTTCTTTGGACATTAGTAAACTCCAACAGTTCAAGGCGACGCTAAGCACTCTGGGGTTTTCGGAACTCGTCTATTCGTGAATCCTTGAATCTGCGAAATTAGCCAGTTTTGCAGTACTAGGGAGTTTTAGCGAATAATCGTCAATGAAATGTTTTGTTAACCTTTTCGCCAGGGATCAACCAGGAGAGGTTCCGTCTACCCAGTGGTCACAAACGACGCCGTTCGCGAACCGCTTGGCCGAAACGATTAATTAAAATTCCCTATAAGCTCTCACACAGGGTGCACAACCCGTCACATGGGTACACAAACGGGCATATTGATCGTTTACCGTGCTGCTGCATGCAACTGCGTACGGCACATTCTAAGGGCTAGAGTACGCTACAGTGTACCCCTTAAAATGTGCGGAATGTCCTGCTGTTTAGTGCAGGTAGCAAAATGATGCAATAAAGTGCCCGTTATTAGATATCACCAATCTAAGAGTGAACTATTACTTCCTAGTCGACTATACTATCGGTATCCTGATAAAGGTGTACGTCATGAGGAACTTATGCAATCGTTCTGGAATCTACCCGCCACTTGAAGCAGCTCGCTTTCAAGAGCTCGCTATCACACGATAACGTGAAGCGGTGTGAGCCTTTGCGACTGATTCGCAGAAAAGCGGGTAGTACCCAACGGTTATTGTGCAGTCGTTGGGTTACGTCAACTTACTATTGTCCTGACAGGAAGTGGACTTTTAGTGGTGAGTCATTCGACGCACGCTATAAGTGAATGATGTCGTCTCTTGCAAGATATATTGAGCATCCGCTTTGCATATGCTTATCTGCTTAAAAGTGGTCCAAATGCAGGGAATAGTCACGTTTTTGTGGTAAATACGTGCAGAGGCATGCACAGCATTTGAAACAATTTAAAATAACTTTTTGGGATTACATCATCTTCGCGATCTGAAAGATTCAGTCATCCTCATAATAATAAAATAATGAAGGAATAAGATTCATCGGTTGCGCCGTTTGTAATCAAAACATGAATAAAGACGTCAGTTGGGAGGTTCCTCTTTGCTTCCTACGAATCGGCGCAAAATGGCAAGCGCGTCTAATTATGAAATCACACAAATTGCGCGAGCTCCAAACAACCAGGGATCGAAACCGGTATTTTTTAGAACCCCTCTTCAAAAAGAAAAATAAGAAAAGCGGTCAGCGGTCGGCACGTTTACAGGGGTTGGAACCGTTACTTTTTTCGGCTCTGGTTTAACGGGTACTTCGGCAATAATTATGCGCCATGAAAACGAGCTTACCCTCCCCGCACACAGTTGTAAGAGTGTGAGATAACAGTTTCAGATGAAAACACAAGACAAGGAATAAACAAATTGATTACCTACATAATATTTTACTGCATTGTACTGTCGTGGTGTTTTGCGAAAAACAAAAAGCGAAGTGCCTTTTGGCAGAACCAGTCAGTGCCATCTTTTACTCCGACAAAAAAAATGGCATCACAAAAGTCACAAACTTGTACTCGCATCTGGTATCGTACAAAACATAAATAGAAAAACAAACGAAAAAAGGTCAGTCGGTAGTACAATTATTTCACCTGTGAAGTGATTGCCGAACCGGTAGCCGTACCAATTTTTTTCGGTTCAGTTCCCGTTCTTTTCAGGAGAAGCGAAACAACTGTTGGGGTTCGGTTCGGTTCGGGCTTGACAGAAAATAACGCTTTTTTCGGTTTTCGGTTCGGGTTCAGTTCCCGTAGCGATCCCTGCTATCAACGCGGTGCGAAGGAAGCTGCTACATAAATGAGGCATGTAGGGATACACACCTTGTCGGAGGGTATCTGTAGTAGCAGGAGCTTCCGTTAATACAGCCACACAACAAGGTAGGAGGAATATACTGGCGTGTTTGAATTCCTTTCCATTAGGGGAAGTTTACAGCGACAACAGACCGGGATGCCTCAATACTAGCTCCATCGGCATACACACAGGGAGCTAGTATTCAATCACCCAGCAAAGGGCACGTTCGCGAAAGGAGTTCGTGCCGGTGATACACGGAAAGAGAGTACCATTCTTTTTTCTGCTACGTTTGAAAAAAAAATATGCGCGGTGTCCCAGAAAACGTATCATTGAATAATAATAAAAAAAACTACACCACCTTCATGCAGTCAACGGAGCGGGACCGGCTTGCAACCTTTCTTCCTGCACTGCTTCTGCCCAAATTCCTCAGATATCAAGATTGTGGTGGCAGCACTGTGCGCCTACAGAACCTACAAAAGGACGCTACACCCCTCAGATCACTGCAGTCAGCGGCTTGTTTGACTGTTACTCATATCTGCTTCTGATGTATGAATAGGTAAGCACGTACAACCAGTAGTCATCAATTTGTAGTGGTTATTGGCGCCGGCGACTGCATCATGAGTGACTGTATTAGTTGCAGTAAGGCTTTGCCTGTTGATGGTCATATGTGGTGCTGTGCAAACTGCAAATATGGGTACTATTCAAATTCGCAATGTTGTGGTGTGAATGACAAGGCTTTTCGGTGAATGAGTTATCTAAAGCGGCAGGAATGGGTCTGTCGTACTTGTCGGGTAGATGAGACTCGTTCAGAGGATACTAGCCAAGGCGCTCAACTACCTGCGGCTGCTAATCAGAGTATAAACGATTTTAGAGGTAGCACTGATAAGATTATGGCTGAATTGTTGTCAGTTAAAGCAAGTGTAAGTCAAATTCCTTAACTGAGTGAGAAAGTCGAGGACCTCGTATCAGTGAAGCCCGTAATTGAAACACTACTACCTATCAGGGACACCATCAATGAGCTTAAAAGCTCAGTTACCTTCCTCTCTGCAGTTTATGATGAAGTTCATGCGACAGTAACCAAACACAAGAGTGAAATAACTGACATCTCAAAGAAGGTAAACCATCTGGAAGATAAGGTGAAAGACCAATCTGAAGTAATTCAGAAACTGCAGACTTCTCTAAATGAAAATGAACAGTACAGTCGAAATTTGAGTCTAGAAATTCATGGTGTTCCTGTAGAGGCGAATGAAAACATAGATGACACAGTCGAAGACATTGCTAAAAAACTTGGTATGGCCTTCCAGTGGTGGTGGTGGTCAGTGGCGTAGCCAGACCTCCAAGGTAGGGGGGGCTCTATACGAAAATCCGCCCGACTACCCCCCCCCCCCCGCTCTGATCCTGGGTGCGATTAGAGTCACTAAATAAGCTACGCTTCAAGCGTAGCTTATTTAGTGACTCTAGGTGCGACAACACACAATACTTGTGCACACTGCAGCATGCAGTTGAAAAAAAAAAAAAAAAAGACCGAAAATAATTGATTTGGACATTCACAATACGATTACACTGTGATGTCCAATGAGGTGGTGTCACGAGATTGGAAGGATGTTGAAAAGCTCATACTTTGGAAACCATTCAAGTGTGCCGCTTAGATAGACGCCATGAACTGTAAGAACTTTCGCGATCGTCACACTGCTCCCCCCCCCCATATATTATTTTCTCGTCGAATTTGCACGATTTGCGTGGGTCGGTCAGTGGCAGGTAGGGGGGGCTCGGGCCCCCCCTAGCCCCCCCGTGGCTACGCCACTGGTGGTGGTGGTGGTGGTGGTGAAAGGGCTTGCCGTTGTCGGCCTCACGTAGGTGGGCAACGTCACGACTGACGCCCAGGGGGAATGTGCGTCCTGGGCCGTCTTCTAAGGGAACTGTGCCGACATATGTCTGAAAGCGTCTAAGGAAAACCCAGCAAAAACCCCAGACCGCACAGCCGAGTACTGCCAATACTAATCGGATTTATCTCTTCGGCGATAAGAAACAAGTGGATGTAGAAAAGGAACGTTGTCCGTTTGCTGTCAAAAAAGGTGATCTACCGTTTCCCTTGTTTGTCAATGAGAATCTAACACGCGTCTACAGAGAACTGTTGTCGAAGCCCAAACAACGCGCTAAAGAGTGTGCATACAAGTTTGTATTGGTAAAAAAATGGAAAGATTTTTGTGAAGAAGGATGAAAAGGGTTCCATATTGCACATTACCTCTCATAGTGATATTGTTAAAATTGTTTGAACGGTATGGATTTATGTGCTGCATGGTCTAGCTTCAATGAATTGCAACAGAAGGTAAACGCTTTTAAGACTTCTGGAACTTCTGTTGGTGTTTTGCACATTAATATCAGAAGTATGCGTAGGCATTGGGCGTTATTGCAAGTTACAAATAGCAAAGTGAAAAAATTGGGTCGACATTTTTGTTATAACGGAAATAAACGTTTCCGCTGCTGAATTATATCTCTATCAGATTCCTTGTTACTCATGTTTTTCGTTCACGCGGGAGAACAGTTGTGGGGGCGGTATAGCTGTTTTTGTTAGAAATGGTAGTCTTGCAAGCATAAAGTCAACCATGTGGAAAGGGATGGAGTTCATGGCCTTAAAGATAACTACAGACAATGCTTCATCTGGTTTGTTAACCATATGCCGGCCACGTCAGAGCAATATAAGTATTTTTCAGTGAGTTAAGACGGCTTGTTTCTAGTTTTTCTTCCGCTGACATATGTATGACTGGTGATATTAATATTGATGTTATGAACCCTGAAAAATGTATTGTATGTGATTATTTGAATATTCTTGCGGATTTTGGTATTTCTTCACTGACACAAGTACCTATTAGGGTTGAGCTTCTGGATGATCATCTTGTTTCTTGTTTACACCATTTTAATATGAGATGTCGTGACACTTCCGTTTGGGGAGGCGTTGTTGAGGAAAAACTTTCTGATCATTTTTTCCTTTGCATTTATGTGTTGTCAGGATTCGTTCAAACCCCCTGCTACCGTACACCAGTTCGTTACTGCTTAAGTTATTGATAATGATATAGTTGACAGACATCTAGCATCGCTTGATTGGAATCATGATTTCAAAGATTGTACGCACTTAAAAATGTACGATATTTTAGTTGGCAAGTTTAGAAAATGCTATGAGATATCGAAAAGGCGAGTAAGATTCCACAAGCGCAAGGTTGAAAATGCGTGGCTTGATAATAATATTCTTGCCCTAATTAAGCAAAAGGAAATTTTGTGGCATAGGTGTCGAAGGTTTCCATCAAGACTTAATAAATAAATTCAAGGTCATGCATAATAGGATAACTGCTCTCATTCGATCAGCGTGTTTAGTACACCAGTTGCGGGGTGTGCACGCGGAACGTATCCTAGATGAATTTTTGCTGAATAGCTTTGGTAGTGTTGACAATCTTGCCGATACGTCTAGCGATCATTTTAGTAGTGTCCCAAGGCAGCGGGTTATTATACTTCCTTTGGTTATGAGTTGCCAGTATTTTCCAATAGGGATTCGTGTGGGTTTCCCGAGTTGCAAGTGGATGATCTGTTGTTTATTGGTTGGATATCTGTTGTTCTGTGGTATTTTTTCTACTAGTCACGTACCTGTTTTATTAAAGCGAACGGTGATTAGGCATGTATTTAAGCAAGGCAAGCGTGATAATGTTAAGAATTACCGTCCAATGTATATTGTCCCGGTTCTTGCATTAATGATGGAAAAATTATATTCTCGATAATGAATAACTTTGATGCCCGTTTTAAGCGTTTTTCCGACAACCAGTTCGGTTTCATTGAAGGTCGTGGTACAATAATGCTCTTGGAGAGCCTTAGCGATCTACTTTATGGTGCTTTAGAAAAAAGGCAGTTCGCTGTTGGATTATCCTTCGATCTGTCTGGGGCCTTTTACACCATATCCCATGATATGATTTTGCGTCTTCTCTATGCTTATTCAGAAGCGTCTTCTGCGTCTTCTCTGGCTTGTATTACGCTAACCATTTGTCATGCAGTATTTTCCACAAAACAATTCCATCCCGAAAGGTATTCATAGATTCAATAGAATACTCTTTTTTACCGGTGTTTTTGTTGTTAAACACCCATTATACAAGTGTCTTATGAGGAAGACACCTAGTTGAAGTGTGCTATAGACAACACCTTTCATTCGGGTGTAAAGGCAACACCAAAAAGGTGTGCGCCATGGCACAAGCCATTTACAGCAGAAACAGTAAAAAGTTTAATGTGTAGACTCGTCCGCCCAAAGGGCTGATTGGTTTTGGCAGTGTGATGTTTTCTCCGATTTTGAGAAAGAGAATTCCGGAATGCTGCCTTCTGCTCTTACTATGCATCACATAAAACTGCACAGGAACTATTCCAGAAATTTGCGTGAGACTTTCAGGGTTATCGTCGGTAATGAACGAGGAGTAAAAGAGCGCTACAGTTTCGCAATCGACCGCGACTAGAGTCACTAAATAGGGAGCAAGGTAGCGATACTGAGCCACGCCGGCGGGCGAGACCACCATCTTCGGTCCGGAGCAGCTGCGTCGCCTAGCGACGCGACGCAAATCTCCCCCTTCTCTGCAGTGAAACTGCGCCCAGTCGAGCCATCTCGCAACCGAGGAAACAGGTTTTGGATGGAGGGTACTCAACATGGGCGACGCGTTCTTAGAAAGATAAACCACATGGCACGACCAGTCCAACTGCGGACACCGAACGACGGCTTCTGCAGAGAAAAGGAATGCGATACTCTGACCCTTACTTACTGACCCTAACCGCGACGGATGCAACAGTCACTTTGATGCTGGTCAATGTTTGAGGGGCGCCATCCCTTTTGACGATCAACCTGCACTGTTGCGTTAAGGGCAATGTGTATTTGAAAACTTTGAAAGACCGTATGTTTTCTGTGCATACAGAATGTTCCAGCTAACCCTAGTGAAAATGTATCTGAGAGGCCTCTCAGGATTTTTTTAAGAGGTCTGAGAGGACCTTTTAAGAAATTCTGAGAGCTCTGAGACGACCTCTCAAGCAGTCCTAAGAGGTCTGAGAGGACCTCTCAAGCAGTCCTAAGAGGTCTGAGAGGACCTTCTACGAATTTCTGAGGGGTCTGAGAGGACCTCTCAAGCAGTCCTAAGAGGTCTGAGAGGACCTTTTAAGAAATCTTGAAAGGTCTGGTAGGACCCTTTAGCACTTCTGAAGGGTCTGAGAGGTCCTTTCAAGAAATCTTGAAAGGTCTGGTAGGACCTTTCAGGCAGCACAGAGGGGTCTGAGAGGACCTCTTAGAGAAAATCTGGAATACGTTGTATAATCATTCATGTAGCCCTGAGAGGTTTGGGGGGACCTCTCAGACAGCTTTGCGACAGTGCGTCGTGCAACACCTCCCAGAGCAAGTTGCTACGTGTTTTCCGCGCCGCGGAACATGCTACCTCGTCCGCTTTGGAAAATAGATCGCAAGATTTCACGTGTTTGTGCATTATTCCTTCAAGGAACACGTGCCGTGATAACCTTGTATTGCCTTCCCCCTTGAAGCTATTGTTCTTGCAATCACAGCATTATTGCACTGCACGTAAGTGGAAGCGTTTCGGCCAGTCGCCAGCGGTTGAATCAGTCTGTTTTGAAACGTTGAAGTGTGAGGACGTGGGCCGCGGATCTCAAGTAATTTGCGTTTTGTCTTCGGGATTGTAAAGTTTTTGAGGTATGTAGGCGATGTCTCAAATATGATTTTGTGATTGACAGCCATTCCTTTTACTTTAGGCTTTTACTACTGTTCGCAGACACGCATTATGAGCGCCGATAGGAAGATTACCAACGCACGTAACGTTACCAACGGCGCTGGGTGCCAAACGGTATGTTATATACTTCGATGCCTACACACTGCCTTACACTGACATTTTGAAGTTGTATTTCTTACAGATGAATCTCGTACGAAGTGACAGGTGGTGAGAACACAAGGTGGTGAAAACCCAATCTCTCCAGTTAGTTGGTGGCTTACGCAAGCAAGGGAAACTAGACGGTGCACCGCAGGTCCCGAAGTATACGTAAAACAGATGAACTTGATCACCGAGAAGCAGAGTTCCTAAAGAATATTTTTCATCGCCGCTGTACGGACATTGCGAATATGTGTCCCATGAGTTCACGCTTTGTGGAATACGACAGTATGTGTTGATGATGACTCGTACGCTTTCGTAGACATGTAAGTGCTAAATCTAGTTTCTGTTGGTGCAATTTACCGTTTCGTGTAGTTTCTTGCGAGCGATCCTTCAACAAATATTAGATATCCACAATTCTGTAAGACATTTGAAATAACTGTTACATAGTCTGATAGAAGTGTGCATGCCTTGAGTGTATCTGTACAATCGAAGGAACTCAATATATGTGAAGTTTTGTGACATGTACTTGTCTGTATCTATGTCTGGTGTATCATAGCACTGTATGATTATACCACTCCGATGGCAGGTGCAGCGTAGACTGCGAAATTGAACATTGATGTTCCGATGTCAGATCTGGGCATTAGCTTCTGAGAGGTCCTGTCAATCTGAGAGGTCCTCTCAAGCTGAGAGGTCAGCCTGAGAGGTCCACCAGCCTGAGAGGTCCTCTCAACCTGAGAGGTCAGCCTGAGAGGTCCACAGGCCTGAGAGGACCTCTCAGCCTGAGAGGTCATCTCAGTCCCATAACATATTAGACCTGAGAGGCCTCTCAGATACATTTTCACTAGGGTGCGTTGGGGGAGAGAGGAAGCAGTGGCACGCGGGGAGGGGGAAACGACTGGGAAAGGAGGATACTGTGAAGCATAAAACAGACGCCACTTTTGTGGCTTCTACGACGGAAACCACGTGATGCGACGTCATTCCCCGCCCTTTCGCGTGGTCTCTACGTAGAAACCGCAAAATTACCGTTTTTCGGGTGTCTGTAGAAGACACGATAGAAGATCCATTTCTAAGAGTGTACCGCACCGACGACAGGTGGAGCGTAGACGGCGAAATTGAACATTGATGTTCCGATGTCAAATTTCGGCATTAGCTTCTGAGAGGTCCTGTCAATCTGAGGGGTCCTCTCAGCTTGAGAGGGCCACCAGCCTGAGAGGCCCTCCCAGGCTGAGAGGACCTCTCAGACCTATAACACATTAGGCCTGATGGGTCTTTTCACTAGGGCTGGTCTGTGATTTCATTGTCAGTTCGTGGTAGGGAATCTGCATCGAACTGCACCTTGTGAAAGTCGCAAGTGGGGAGCTTACAAGCCCTGGAGGCCAAGCGTACGTTGCAACCAAAGCTCTCCTTGAAACCCCCAATGCAGTGACTGGCCAATGAGTCGCCCACATACGCAACCAAGCAACCATGAAATGTCTCTTCCCCACGCCCTATCTGCAGAGAAATACCATTACATAGGTATCCCATACCATTTACTGTCCCTACAAAATCCTGTAGTATAGCATGCTTTGCCTCAGCACTTTTTAAGTCCTTTCATGAGCCACTGCAACTAGAAAAATATTGCTCAATTTGGATCTTTCTTTTTGAGGGACATTGGTGAATGTGACATAAAATATACCAAGCTTTTCTTTCATCCCCCTTTTTGCTTCTATTGGGTTAGTCAGCTCTACATCGTCATTGTATAGGATTATTCCTATGACATTCTCTGCGTGCTTTTGCAGACAGGGTGTGATCTTACCCTGAGGCCATCATTATAGTCCCTTAAGACCCCACCATCCACAAATCTGAAGGGTGACCTAAAGTACCTCAGGAATTTAGTGTGCCTCACTAAATGCTGCAGGAGTTACTTTAAGGAAATAAAATAGGCTTTTGAACCACCAGGGAGGGCAACAAGTTCCGGTTTAGCATAAAGGCCACATGCCTCATAATGTAGTTTTCGGGCCTTATCTGAGCTCATTGTGGCAGAATTAAGCAGCACATCTTTCTCAAGCATTAGCTGTTCCACAAAGTCCACCACTGTGTCAACAACCTTCTTCGAGCACCTGTGGTGCCCGTCAAGAGTCCTGAACAAATGCCCCAATTTGCTGACTGTAGCAAGACGACTTTCATTAGCCCCATCCCCGTCTAACTCCACCCTTTCAACAATCTGTATGGAGCACTCGCTCCTTTGATCTATTTCCACTGGTGCAGCTGGTTGGAATCACAAAATTCCCAATAGCCTGTAGCCATTGTAGCTGAGACTGAAATGTAGCCCCACATGACTGGCATGAAAACATGAAATTCGACTTTTCACAAAGTGCATCGTGGCTATGAAATCTACGGAAGGAAACTGTTTCTAGTTCACAATACCGACAACTATGTGCGCGTACAGAGTGGGCTACGTCCTCGAGTCCTTGCTGTTCTCCCTGGTCTGTGTCACTGCTGGTGGTTCGATGCTGCTCACCCTGTTCAACGAGGCTGATGGCGCGCTGTTGATCAGGGAACTGAGACTCGCAAGAGCTAGCCACTTGAAAATTCCCTGTTAAAACGTGATGTGTGCACATAATCACTGCGTTCCTTATAGAGCTGAGCTGTTCTGTGATGTGCTACACACAGAAAGCAATTCTATACTTTCTCACTGTGTGTCATGTTAGAGCTTACCATATTTGTCGACACAGGCGGCAGGCAATAGAGTCTCCACTTGACGTGGATAATTCACTCCCTCTTTCTGTGAGTGTCCTAGTAGAAAGACCCCAGGGATGATTGGTTGATTATTGACTCATAAAACATCCAAAAGTACGTATCCCACAAACAAGGGCCAAAAAGATTGTTCTAAGCTGCATAACAGATTTTTAATAGAAAATATATCGCTTGGAATCGAATATCGCTTGGAATGGAATATCGGCTTGCCGCTTTGCGGTTGTTCCCAACGAGTCGCTACAGCTCCTTCACTCTTCACTTGTTGAAAACAGATCGGCTCTTACAGCGTTGTGAATTTGTTGCGCGAAATTTAGGCGTCCACAGGCCAACTCATGTGATGGCGTCGCGTAGACTGCTCCCTTGGCATGCCTGCCTCTCCGAATTTCTTTTCTTAATATACTAACAGCTGCTGTCACACGCCGCAAGGCACTGGCATATCACGATGCATGAGTCCGTGAGTTCGTCAAGCTGTTGACTGTATCTCCGCACGACAGCTGACCATAGCTCCTTGCCAGCTGTACTCCCTTTGCTGCTCCGTTTGAATTCGCTCCCGAGAAAAACCGCTCCCGTGACAAAGTAAAATTTCTATTCTGGACACAGAAAAACGCTTTCCTTCCGAGGAAAACAAAATAATTTTGTAACCTCTTTATCAAAAATGTATAACACTGGCCGGAGGCGTGACATCTACAAACACGAACGTGTCTTTACATTTTAGTTGTGGTGAGAAGCATCTACATCATCCCTATTTGTCGAAACGCATAAGGTACATTTTTCCTTTGTCGAAATCTCATACTAGTGTGGACGACTTCGCAACGCAAATACAGTTGTATGCGGAATTAATTTTCAGTAACTTTATTCAGGAATCAACCAAGACCAGCAGCACACCAGGTGATGAAGTCAAGAGCAATGGAGGATACTGTGCTGTCAGGCTGAAACAGGGCGAAAGCATATTTACGAATTACGCCGACACCTATAGGCAGCTTACCTTTATAAGGCCAGGGAAAGACATGGCAGTGTCCAGACTTACATTCTCCTGTCTTAATGTCTTTCATCTCAGTGTTTCGATCAGCTGGTATCACCTGTGTACACCAGATTGTTTACGGTCGCTACCAACAGAGAGAAGAACCGAAGAGGAAAAAAAAGAAGAAAGAAAGAAGAAAAGAAGAATTGAAGAGGAAACCAAGGATATATATATATATATATATATGAAAGGTCATATAGGGATAGGCCACTGAAAATGCATGGGGCGATATTTTGCTTTATTTTTAATTGTCCTTGTACATGACCACAGCGCTTACAAAACATTAGAATGAAACTTCAGATAAACGGTTATCAGTCTGCAAAGTTTGGGATGGGCCAAACCTAGTGTTCTATTTTTACAGTGCGACCGAAATGTGCAATGTTTGCTAGAACAACCCTGTATATGAAAGGTCAACCTTGTTTGTTAGATAGTTGATTCAGAACACTGTTGGCCACCTCTGGGAAAGTTACAGGTATGGGACGCAAAGTGAAAAGTTACCCACATGAATAGAGAAGGATAAACAAAGGTGTGCACCATAAAACACTGGAACGACCACAGCTGAATAAAATGCCATAACTACGATCCCGAAAGTATGTATTCCGAACGGCAGCTAGGTTCAAGGAGTGGAAAAAATGTGTTGGCAGACAATCAAGAGATATATTACGATGGTGGATCAAATATAAACGAGGCCTTTCTTGTAGAGCGCATTTTGTCAACTGGTCGAAGGGAAATTGAAAAATGCGTTTCTCCATCCGGACACAAAGCAGAAAAATAATGGACACTCATTTTATTTGTTGCTACAAACACAAACAAAATGAAATGAAAGTCAGGTTTATATTTGATCCATCCTCCAATCTTGTTCAATGCAGACAAGGTTGCATGTAACCTGATGAAGATTGAGTTAGAAATCAGATCAATGTGTCAGAAATGGTAGAACGAATTTCCCCTAATGGTACTGTGATGTTACACGTAAGGGTTTGTCTGCGCAGTGTGGCGACATGTTGCACGTGCCGCAGCGTAGGAGTGCAGATAATTATGACCACATGGGGTTCTTTTGACGTAAGGCGGATATCTCCAACACCCTGTGCTGGAAGATACGTTTACCACTCCAAGATTGCGACCGCCCTCGGCCGGGATCGAACCCACGATCTTGAGCTCAGCAAGTCTGCAAGCACACTTACCTACCAAGGATGGTCGGATTACTTATGACACTCACTTCAATGGAAGAAATCAAAATTATAAATATTTGCTTGTTTTCTGTACCTATAAGGGCAAAATAACCTTCCTTCGTACTTACTGCGCATTGCTCTTTATCCGGTTCATTTCTCTTCTCAACTTTTCCGTTCTTTGTGCAGTCATATTGGCAATACCACAGGAATCTCGTACCGTAGCCATACTGAAAACCAATGTTTGCCCTGTGTTTAGTCGTTCGCGTGAAATGCCTCTTGCGAATGTCATAACAACTTTAAAGATGATCCTATTTCGAGTTTGCTAAGACCTTCTAAGAGTATTTTCTTCTAACCAGGCTCATTATCTTACTGTCACACCTGGTATATGCACGACGCCTGCCGTTCCGCTTGCATGAGAGCAGTTAGTCTAACTTGGTACGCGCGGGCATCCCAAAAACTGCAGTTTCTTTCACGGTCGTGCAAGCTCTCCAAACTAGACAGGAAAGGATAACACGTGACTTTATATCGCGAGACAGGTGTGGTCCTTGAATACTACTTACATGCGCCGAAATTTCAGCTCATCATATTTGGCAGAGTTCGATGAAACTCGTTACAAGTAATCCACTAGTGTAACTAAGTAAGTAAGTTTTCTGGTAACTTGTAACTTAACTCCTTACTTTTTCGTCATAGGAACTTTCAGGGAACTGGTTCCTTTTTCAGGTAATTTTGTCAAAGTAACTTCAGCTAAGTTCCAAGTTACTTTTAGTTCGCTTTTCAATTACTTCCACATATTTTCTTGCTTTCTCCCCGGTTCTTTCCTGGTATTTTATGCTATGAAACGTGATATTCAACCACTGACAGTATTCTATTCAGGAACAAGATCCAAAGTGCGCCCACAGGGTGTATGATACAAAGCTTTCGAATTGTTGGACATAAAGGAAAATGATCTAAGCGCGTTGCATTGACTTGCAGGCAACTCAAGGTCGAACTCAACTGCTCACGCACGCACTGTGTAGTGCTATTTTGGGTGCGAAGTAACTTGGAAGTAACGCCTTTCTGTTAGTAACTCCGTAACTGCGAGCTACATTCCAAAACGAAGAACTTCGTTATTAACTTTGTTGTATTTCTCACATGGTAACTTAACTCGTATCGAGTTCTTTTTGACGGATAACTTCTCGATCTATGATATTTGCCGTCTCCCATACACAACCCCGTGTCAAGTAACCATGACACCAAGTTGCAGGGCTCGACCGCACGCCCTTGGAATCCCAAGCAGATATGCTACCGATTAATAATTTAAGAACCACAGTAACCCTAACCTGGAACGTATGCGTTAAGCAAGCGACTTTCTCCTTCGAGCAGCAGCACTCAGTGGGGCCTCTTCACTCTAGCGGACAACTACAGGAATGATTAACAACGTCGCGCACTTGCTCTTTGTGCATCCAATCTCGACCAACCTCCGAAGACGCCACAAGGACTTGTGCAAATTATTACTAGTAAATGGGGTGTTGGGATTGCTGGCGTCATTTTCTGTTTTCTTTTTTCTTTTCGTATTATGTACTGAGTGTCACTCGGATGTGCAACGAGACCTGTAACACTGCAAAAAGGAGATCGACACCGGTTAGAAGTAAAATAATGCAGTTGGACAACTCGACACATCATGAAATCGCCCGTCGGTACCTGCCCAGATAAGGACTCCTTATCATAATCTTATTATCATTGCCATTGAAGCGTCTGTTCAACCAGGACCGTGAGTTGTTCCCGCACCGTGTGTACCTACCGCGATCCCATTTCTTTTTAAGAGTGCTCCTAACAGGTTTCTCTTCATGCGTAGTTAGGAAAAACATAAACACATTACAGATAAAAGCAATCGAATGCGTACCGTAGCTGAGAACAAGACTCATTTGTCTACAGCCTAAAGGTGAATCCTCTCTGCCCATGGGCATAGTAGCCCATAGACACAGTAAGGACAAAGTACAGCAGGAGGGCTGATTGGCATAGTTTCAACAAGGTAAATTTAGCCAGGCAGCGAAGGCAAGGAAAAAAAAAAGAGCAAATCTGACACGGCAACACTGTCATCTCCGTGACTCGAGCGATCCCTGGGTGTTCGTGGCACAGCTACGGTCGTAAACAAAAAAAAATATTTACGACGCGCGCATTGGTATTGTATAAACTAATAGTTTATTCATAATTCAAGTATAGGAAAAGCTATCTGTTGCCCACTAGTGCACATTTATGAAATCATCTACCACCTGAGTACGTTTCCGTATCCTGCTCAATCCTGGATTAAACAGGAAGCGACGTTTACATTTCGAAGCTGTAGGCCAAGATTAACACGTGTGAACATATGGGTGCTATGCATCCTGTGTTGCTGGCCCCGAGAAAAAAAAAAGTTTCGTCATGGCAAGACCGGCCATGATAGCGTAAGCGTTAGCGAATCAGCTGTGCACCAACGATACCATGTTTTTTTTGCAACTGACCCACTTTGACCGCTCGTTGAAGAAATACAGACAGCTAATCACTACCGGGTACGCTTAGGTCTAGGTTAGGAGTGAAACTTGCTCTTTATTTGTGGTTATCACGTACCCTCGTCAAACCTTGTGATAACTCTTCGTATTTCGAACTGATATGTGTCATTAAACCTGATGTGATTTGTTCTTCTCTGTTCTCGTCTGGTATTGCTGTCCTGGGTGAGTAGTATGGCTCGGTCAGGAAAAGGGAATGAGAATACAACGCAAACGAAGTACGCGAATGCAAACGTGCCATGGCTAATTATGCAATACTTATTGTTCATGCTGCTGACGTCATATCTGACGTCATTTATTTACAAAAGTAGTAGTCCGCGCAATGGATGGATGGCGCTGACAGTCTCTATCATGGCGCCATCTGAAGACGCAGGGTCCTTGGGAGTTTCGCTACCCGTTTATATATACCTTGGTTTCAACGTATATTTTCATGAAAGAGCTTAGTGGTGATCATCTGACATATCTCACATAATAATATTTGATCTCATGTCTAACGCAGCCATCGGACTCTGTCACTTTTGGTTGGCTTTCTGTTTTCTGGTAACAGCAGAGGACCTCCTCGAAAAGAACGGAAAGGATCATGGACACTGAAATTTAGAGAAAGGGAGCAATTTAATCGAACATGTAATTGACGTACATACTGTGATAGCTTCGGTATTCAATCAAACAACAGGACAACCAGGGATAACCAAAGACAAGATCAGGAAGCGCGGACCGTTTCGCCTCCGCCATACAAAGGATCCGTGCGGACACCTTTGACGTCAAGCTGACCGACGGTCGGCATGGCGGCACTCGCGTCACGGTAATATTTCATGCTCCATTAGCTCTTGTGAACTCGCCCTAAAACGTACACGTTAAATTTGGAACATTTTCCATGTGTACGTGAGAAGAGGAATGCGGAAATGCAAGAAAGCAGCTGTAGTCAAATTTATACGTACAGAATAGGACGTATGCAAGGAAGGTTACGGGCCTATTTGTAGATGCCATTCTTCTGGGTGTACTGTCGGTAGAATGTGCGTAAGCTGCCTCAACACACCTGGTACAAGAACCCTCTAATATCGTGTAAGTGTGATAAACAGGAGAAGCTGTCTGTAATATAACGAAAAACAGCTGAAAGCACAGTATTTGAACTGAACACCACTTACCTGACGGCGAATCCCGCTTATCGTTTTCGTGCAGCGCAATGTACCGCGGAATATTGAGCATAGAAACAGACAAAGAGCGAACGGAAGTGGGGCCAATGAAACGCAATGCACTGAAGCGAGCAGTGTAAGATGCACTTTCGAGCCAGTGCACTTTTATGTGGGAACATAAGGTCTATAAGAAGTCGACGTTAATGAAGGAAATACCATTTTGAACAATCGTATAACTCCACTGCCTCTTGCGGCATCTGTTACAAGGCCTGACCCATGCTTTACGCAACTTTCTCATTCGTCATCCCGCAGCACGTGTAATTAGGTAGTCACACTATGTAACAATTAACCTTTCACTTGTAAGTAACATTTAATTAACCTTTAAGTAACCATTTCAGAGCGAGATGGCCAGAGCCAGAGAAGCCAGAGCCCGGCTGATGACGCGCGATAGGAAAGGTTCATAACCTTAAAGTGCTACAGGCACAAAGACGGAGAGAGATACACAACGCATACAAGCACTTATTTATTGAAAAACACACGAACTGCTTCAATGCTAACTGGAGCCACCCTTCCGTGGGTCGTGCCCTGCCCCGTCATCTGCCGGCACTCTTGCATACACGTGCTTAGATACAATGTGCAGCGCATTGATCCAATAAATTTTGGCTCACATTCAGTTTAATTCATTTTACACTCATTGGAAAGCTCTGCACAACTAATGTGACTATTATAAAAAACATACTGGCAAGTGGAAATGGAGAACCAGTCCAATGACAAATATGCTGCTGTGGCTCAATGGTTCAATGATACATGAGGGTGACATTTAATTAGGTTTAAGCTGCCACTTCTCATTACATCTCACTAACATTTGGTTTGATTTCTCATAAAGACTCATTGAGTATTGCACCATTTTCAATGTAATATTTGCCCCAAACCATCTATTGCGAATAAGTATTTTCGTAGTCACTGAATGAGATTTGTGTATGATATCCAATATAATATTTATGATATCCAATAGGTTCAATGGGATTTTTATTAGACTTTCAATGAGACAGTTTCCAGCAGGGAGAAAAGATACACTAACATCACTACCACAGGGGTGGCATCCAACGTATTGCACCGTAGACGAAAGCGTGCTCGGCGAACGCAATGCATCATGGACAGGTCCTGGTCGCACGTCACAGGAAACAGGAAGGCACACGTAACCTTAAGATGCTGGCGCTGGGATCGGCGGCAAAACCGTTTGTAAACAATGTCGTTATTGTTTCTGCGCGACGTTTTTGATGTCTTTCGATCATGTAACTATTTTTATCCCATGAATTCGCAGTAAAACGCGCAGTTTTGCACATACGGCCTCGTACCGTTGACGACTTCCAAAGATGTAATGACCACCGCGCGTTAAGACTCACTAAGCCCAAACCAACAATGTCGCCTGGACATCTGTAGAACGTCCGGCTCGGACGATCAAAACCTCCTTAGGGCGTCAATCATCGCCTATGAGACGTTTCTGGGACGTTTATTCTGTGGCTAAACTGACAGCCTGGAGTGTCCAAAAAAGTCCATAAGACGTCCGAGCAGATGTTCAATGGTCATGATTAGGACCTTCCACCAAGACCCCTGTACATCCCTTGTTTCTTGCTTTCTAGTGCTGCTCTCTATGTTTCGTTCCACTCGTAAAGTGACAGACACACACCATAACACAGGAAGCTGAAATATTTTATTAATATACGTTAAAAACATTTAAGACTTGTACTTCTCATCACACAGGCAAATGGCAAAACTCCACTTAATTCTCGAAGTGTCATTAAAAGCAGAATAAGTAGAATACTAACGCGCAGAGTAGGCCATTGTATATGAAGTGACGCTGATAAAATCCTATACGAGCTAATGTACACGAAGGCTATGAAAAGAACTAAACGCTCAATGCCAACCACAGCAGCTAGACGTTAACTTGAGCTTTGTGTACTCGCGTCGAATGGCGCACAATTATTTTTGCAACATTTTAATTTCAGAAAGTTAGAAAGCATGTTCAGAAACTCCCATCACAACTGGCAACGTATGTGTCAGATAGAGTTTTTCTGTCTAAAAAATGGGAGCTAAAAGTACCACGTGAGCATCCGACGCTTTTGCATGCGGTGATGGCAAAGCTCTCAAGTTTCTCAGTGACTTTTTTTCAGCGTGGTGTGTTCTCTAGAATAGGAAAACAGTCTGCTTGAGACACAGGCTGCTCGAAGCAGTTGCGATGATAGTTTCTCAACACTGTCTACAACTTTCCTACACCTCCTAATGTGTTATGGGACTGAGAGGTCCTGTCAGGCTGGTGGACCTCTCAGGCTGACCTCGCAGGCTGAGAGGACCTCTCAGATTGACAGGACCTCTCAGAAGCTAATGCCCAGATCTGACATCGGAACATCAATGTTCAATTTCGCCGTCTACGCTGCACCTGTCGTCGGAGCAGTACAATCATACAGTGCTATGATACACAAGAGACAACTACATGTCACAAAACTCCACATATATTGAGTTCCTTCGATTGTACAGATACACTCAAGACGTGCACACTGCTATCAGATTTTCTAACAGTTATTTCAAATGTCTTGCAGAATTGTGAATATCTAATATTTGTTGAAGGATCGCTCGCAAGAAACTACACGAAACGGTAAATAGCAGCAACAGAAACTAGATTTAGCATTTACATATCTACGAAAGCATACAGTCATCATCAAAACATACTGCCGTATTCCACAAAGCGTGAACTCATGGGACACATATTCGCAATGTCCGTACAGCGACGATGAAAAATATTCTTGAGGAACTCTGCTTCTCGGTGATCAAGTTCGTCCGTTTTACGTATACTTTGGGGCTCGCGACGCACCGTCTAGTTTCCCTTGCTTGCGTAAGACGCCAACCAACTGGCGAGATTGGGTTCTCACCACCTGTCGCTTCGTAAGAGATTCATCTGTAAGAAATGCAATTTCAGAATGTCAGTGTAAGTCAGTGTGTAGGCATCGAAATACCTACCGTTTGGCACAAAGCGCCGTTGGTAACCTAATGTGGTTGGTAATCTTCCTATCGGCGCTCATAATGCGTGTCTGCGAACAGTGGTAAAAGCGTAAAGTGAACAGGAATGCCTGTCACTCACAAAGGCATATTTGACACATTGTCTACATACCTCAAAAACAGTTAGAATCCCGAAGACAAAACGCAAATTACGTGAGATCCGCAGCCGACGTTCTCACACTTCAACGTTTCAAAACAGAGTGATTCAACCTCTGGCGACTGGCCGAAACGCACGGATTGCAAGAACAAAAGCTTCAAGGGGGAACGGCAATACAAGGTTATCACGGCACGTGTTCCTTGGAGGAATAATGCACAAACATGTGAAATCATGCGAACTATTTTCCAAAGCGGACGAGGTAGCATGTCCCGCGGCGCGGAAAACATGTAGCAGCTTGCTCTGGGAGGTGTTGCACGACGCACCAAAGCTGTCTGAAAGGTCCTCCCAAACCCCTCAGGGCTACATGAATGATCCTACAACGTCTTCCAGATTTTCTCTAAAAGGTCCTCTCAGACCCCTCTGTTCTGCCTGAAAGGTTCAACCCTTTGAAGATTTCTTGAAAGGTCCTCTCAGACCCTTCAGAAGTGCTAAAGGGTCCTCTCAGACCTCTCAGGAACTTTTGAGATGTCTCTTTGACACATTTCGAGACATAGGGAGACATTACAAAAAATTGTGGGCAGACAAGACTATAAACACAAGTGGCTCAATCGCTAATGTTCTTTCTGTCCGTTGTCCTTACAGCTCCAATTTCTTCGCACAGGCTCTAAACATTAATTTTCAGCTCTCACTCTTTTGCAATAGTCACTCTTTTGCAATATCCTTGGTGCACAATAACATTGATATCTTGCATACAAAGAAAACGGGCATCCTATCCATGACATATGATCTTGGCAAACAAGTATTGCGTGCAGACTGCACGTATTCAAAAGTTTTTTGTTTTTTTTTCGCGTACCACAAGATATTGCACTGTGTCCTATTTGGTACACCGGAACGTAACTCTCGTGGTAAACAAAAGATTGCAAGTCTGTGCAGAAGCCCAAGTGTATAGGCTTCCAACGTTCCACCTGACTCATCAGCACTATTGCTAGTGTTGTGTTGCTGCTCTTTCGTATGGCATAGCCAGTTCTTGATTGATGTTTCCTCTTCATGCCGTGTTCTATACTGAAGTTTCTTGTTCCTCCTCACAGCCTCTGAAAATTATCATTGTAGATGTAGTCGTCCTGTGTAACATACTACACAGATTATCAATGTAAGTGCCTGAAATACTAGATAAGGATAAGACAACCTCTCGTTTGTGCATCTCTGTACAATTGCTCACATCAAAAATGACGTAGTACTGTGTGCTTCTCTGTACCCTGTACTCTTGTCGGACACCAGGTCTAGTCAGTACGCGTGTTGCAGGAGTGGACAGCCAGAAGAATGGACGCGTGGGCTAGTATCATTCGTTTCAATTCCTGCGAGTAGATAGTTATGGTGGATTCCCACTCCTGGAGTGCTGGAGGAATTCTGCTACAAATAATGAAGTATAAAATAGCTAACCAGCTAGTTCGACACTTACAGATCAACCAATGCAGCAGTGGCGCCACAGAGCAGAGACATCCTCTATACCATAGCATCCTCCTATAGCATGCCATACTGATCAACCCTAAATTGTGCTAAGAGTATTGTATATTCTGGTTTTAATGAGTCACTATACAAAAAAACATTATACCAGCTGTCATGTTGATCACGTTTTGGCATGCCTCTCCCTCATTAGGCTGCCATTGCTTCACTAGCAGACAACTCCTCGAGCTCGAGCTCGAGGGAGGTGGAAGCACCCTTCCTCCTCATACCGCGCATGGTTTTTCGTGACAATCAAGCAGGCACTTCTAAAGCAGAACTTCTTTTTTCCTACTCGTTCTGTTTCTATGCTGTGCATAGGTTTTGTTGGGTTTGCAGTTCACTCAATTCAAAATTGTCCAAAGTCTTCCGGACATCGACAAACGTTTCCGGACGGTAATTGCCGAATGTTCCACTATCCTCGGGCGGGTGCGTCGCCATTTTTTATCACTTTAGGTGAAATGCCCCGTATATTAGAAAATAGTTTCGTTTTTACCAAGGGTAGAAAGGTTTGTGAGCGCGATATTGCTAGGAAGAAGAAGATGTCATGCGCCGAAAATATGATTTTCACAGGAGCACTCGGGACAATCCACTCCAGTGGGAAAACGTAACGATTCGAATTCCAGAGTGGTAAATACATCCAACAGCCTTGGTCAGCGCTCGCTTGAGGCATAAGCACTTGTGTGCTTGCTCAGAGCGTCTGAACAGCACACAGCAACAAAGATGACGAAAGCTTCCCAAAATTGTGCTGCAATGCATCTGCTCTGAGGAAGCGACATGGAGGACACTGCTCAAACTAGTACAAATACTAAGTGAAGCTGTGAATTTCGAGAGTGTCACGGTTAGACAAGTGCTGCGAGGCACAGTCAAAGGCAAAAGCACAGGACTGTTCTCCTGCGTTGATGCCCATTTCATGACCGAATTCGTTAGAAACAGGCATCTTATCATAACACATTTACATGCTTTCTTAGCTTTTGATCCATTTGGTTCTGTAACTGTGACACGGTTTTAATTATGGGACAGTTTGGCTGCACCACCAGTTTAGTTTGACATAAGGAAACTTCACTGTGCATACCCTGCAGGGAGGTGTCCAAAATGCTGCTTGTGCTGACCCCCGTCAGTGCAGAGCTGTGCTTGACACGGTTCTATAAATGACAATGACACGGAGTACGACACTGAACGAAACAAACATTACTTGATTATCGGAAGAAAAAAATACATGTTATGCTCCATTTCTATACCTGCGATCGGAGGCAACGTAGATGACGACCGCTGGGTCTACAAGGATTGTTGCATACATGTGATGCAGTGAACTCGAGCCCGGAAGCCCTCGTGACGACCATCATAGCTGCCTGATGAAAAGCAAGGGTTGAACATGAGTTGTATCCATGTAACGTGGGAAGGTTGCAACACAGCTGTTATGGGTAGTGGGCATGCCTTGCTGAAAGGGCCTGTTCCCACCTGGTGATGTCCGAGGCGGCGTCGTGAGTGGGCGGCGGATATAGACGTCCATTTCCGGAGTTGGGAGAGGAAAGACGTCGAGCCAAAAAAAACTGCCACGCCGGTCTTCTTCCACGTCGTCTGCGAGAGCTACCGAGAACGACAGCTGGCGACCTATTAGATGGCACAGAAGGGCCACGCATCCTGATTTTTCGTCTGCTTTGGACGACGGAAGGCCATTGTGGTGGGAACATGAAAATCGTGCGCGCTGACGGGGCGGCGGAATTGCGCCTCTACTTCGGCCGCCTGCTCACGGCGCCGCGTCGGGCGTCGCCAAGTGAGAACTGGCCCTAAATGACGATGCGCCTTGCCGCTTTGGGTTCCGCCGCCATTGTAGCTAGACGACCAGTGTGTTGTTTATGAGACCATCGAAACGCGAGCGCAGCGCCAAGCTGGTGCGAACTGTGAAGTGATGGATCAAAATCAAGCTGAATAACGCTCAGGACAGCGCTCTGCGATAAGCGTACTTTTTTTTTCTCTTGCTTTGGGTATGATGAACAAAAGCTCATGAAACCAGTGCACATGTACATTAAGAACACGAACTAAACTTAGTGATCCTGTCACGAGAAACTTGAAAACACGAAGCGATAACTGTTTTTAACAGTTTTTCGTCCAACAAACGTCCTTTCCAATCATCCTTCGCGGCTGACACTGGAACATTTTTACTGACGTCCAGTGTACGTCCTCATAATGCCGATCCCTGACGAGGACGTCGGAGTCACGCAAGGGCGTCCGTGGGACATCCATGGTTTCATGGGTACTTAAACTAAGGAGAAATGGGCTACCATGTTGCGGAGGAGGCACCGCATAGTTTATGCTGGCAAAATACGTTCATCTCTTGACGTTATGACGACGAAAATGTGTCGTTAAACGGCATAACGACAAGTTAACAAAGTCACAAGGCCTCAAAACGACGGCTTCTATGACGTGAGAAAATTACAAGATGGCAGTTTTGCCAAAAGAACCCACTTGAAGGTAGGTACAACAATGTCGGGCTTGTGTCACTCCTGTGACCACACCCCTCGATAGGCATGTGCGAAGTCATGTTGACAACATTTTGATTGGCCCTGAAACAACATTTCGAAGTAGAAACCGCTGGTTTTTCCGAAGGTAGGTATAGTGATGTCATATGCCTTCACTTGGCGCTCAAAGGTTTAACCTTTCGGTTCCCTGCCTGCTCTAATTAACCTTTCAGGTTCCTCTATGCTGTAATTAACGTTTCAGTTTCTGGTCTATTGAAATGAACCTTTCAGTTTCCTACCTGTTGTAATTAACACTTCACTGTCCCGTCTTGTGTAATTAACCTTTCAGCTTCCCACCTGCTGTAATTAACCTTTCAGCTTCCCACCTGCTGTAATTAACCTCTTAGTTTTCTGTCTGTGTAGCTGCAGGGGCTGTTAGAGACAACTTGAAAAGCATCTGACTTACATATGCAGATAATATATTTTAAAAGTAACTGAATTACATCTTAAGATAGCTGAGAAATCCGCCGCCCGCTGGTAGGTATCGATAGCAAGCCCAAGCTTGCAATTCGCAACAAGACTTCCTGTAGTGTCATTCGTCTTCGTGTTTCCTCAACGTCGAGGGTGTGCCGTGCTATGTGTCTGAATTACGGCTGGGAGTACCCAGTGAGAGAAAATATAACTCCAGATAGGAATTATTAGGCTTCTCCAAACAAAATTTATAGGCTATGTCGAAGCAATTCATCAGAATTTAAACATAAATTTCCGAACAGTTTTCATGATCAGCGCTGTTAAAGCTCAAAAGGCAAAATCAGTTCACATTCGTATTCTATTGAGCTTACCTTTACTCGAAAAGTAACTCAAAAACTTGTTCGCGGAAATTCAAACCTCATTTTCGTAAGTGATACTGCCACAGTCCGCATGCACCTTGCTGTTCCATACGGCAGCGTTCTTGGTGCCCTCGTGCTGAATATCATTATGAGTTCTCTTCCAGAGCAGCTGCCTGGTTACGTTCACACCGCACTATATTCTCATGACATCTGGACCACTACCATTCACTGTGGCCCACTGCAAAGCCGACGGAAAGGTTCGTTAGACAATATTTCAATATACCTCCTCGATCGTGGCTTTGTTGTCTCACCTCTCAAGGCTGTAGCGAATGCATTTTTCACGCCAGATCGTTTCATAAGTTCTCGTTTTCATTGGGGACCCACCCATGGCCTTCGTCACGGAGCTGTCGGCGGCTGACGGGTCTGTCTGTGGGTAGCCCGATGGCATTAGGTCGCTCTTCCGGGAACATTTTGCGACCCTATATGGCACTACGAGAGTACCCACTGGGGAGGCCCGCTCTTTCTTGGCTTGTGCAAAACACTTTGCTCTCAATTCCGACCTTTTACGCGAGCTCAATACTGGGCTGCAGTCAAGGCTCTACACACTGGGAACTCTCCCGACTCTGATGGACTTCCAGCTGAATTCTATAAACGCTTGTGGTCGACTTTGTCCCCTTCCTTGACTATCTTTTTCAATAGCTGCTTGGCGGGCGGCTTCTTCTGCCCTTCCATGCGAGATAGAGTTATTATCTTGCTCTGCAAGGCGCTTATAGGCAGTGTATCTACTGAATACTGACTATAAGATTATTGATAACTTGCTATTGCAACGCATTTCTCCCGTTCTGGGCCTTGTCATCCCTCCTTGGCAGGCCTGCGCTGTCCCCGGACGGTCCCTGCAGCTCCATACTTCTGCGCTGCGTGATGCCCTTTATTCGGCTCATAGTCGCATCCAACCCGCAGTTTTGGCCTCTTATGACCAAGAGAAGGCTTTCTGCATGGTACACCACGGGTACATGCACCAGGTCCTGCACGCTTTTGCTTTCCCTGATACGGTTATTGTCTGGACCAGATTACTGTACACCGGCACTTCTGCTACTATTGGGCCAAATGGGGCTCTGTCTGAGAGTTTCCCCATAAAGTCCGCTGTGCGGCGGTGTTATCCTTTGCCCCCTGCCCTCCATGCCATGGTCCTTAGTCCACTTTTTGGGTCTCTTGTAACTGTACTTCCTTCGCATATGCTCAAGCTAGCTGGATTTAGAGCTCTTCCGTTTTTTGCGTACGCAGATGACCTGTCTCTAATACTTTTTCGTATTAGACTTTTCCCAGTCTTTTTCCCAGTCTCGGGTTTTCGTCATGGATCTTAGCCACCAGCTCGCTTGCTTTTTAACCATTTTATCTAATACTTAGCGATGAAGCTTCTGTTGCCGCCGTCTTAGGTGCTACAGATGCCTATGGAAACGTACGAAATGCGCGCATTAATCGGGCGAAGAGTGTTTTTCTCTTCCTTAATGCTACCCCGTCGTGTCCGGCGCCCTTTTGCGTTCCTGTTAGCGACGACGTTCGTATGCGACTCGATGTGGCCTTTACAGCTCAGTGGCTTTACCGCTTGAGACAAGTTGACTCTCCCACTTGCCGCCACTGTGGTGCTCTTGATCTGGAACACATTCTTCTTCATTGTCCCCGCTACCTTCCCGAACCGCACTCTCCGAATCTCCTAGTCAGTCGGACTCTCGCCCCTTCTCCCTATCGAAATGGCTTGATCCCTGGCCCAATCCAGCCCAGCAACGACCTGCGCTCAAAGCTCTTTTTACATTTCTGGACACAATCGGACTTCGATCGTTATTGTGAAGGGGCTCATTATTTTATTCCCCACCTCTCCACCAGCAATGGTGTAGAGTATCGCCTGTGGCGATGAACTTCCCCTCTTTCCATTCCAAAATAAAGTTGTTGTTGTTAATAGTTGTGTACTCTCGTCGCCCTCATGGCTGAGGACTAGCGCAGTGTTCCTGTTCTCACTGATCTTTGGTTCTCCCTGAGGTTTGGCGCTCCCTATCACGTGTCGAGCCCGTCTCCCCACCTCATGTTTTTTTTTTTTTTGTCAGTAAGTACTGGTACCACGGCAGTGTCGCTATTCCCCCTCGTCCGATCTTAGTCGTTGCGATCCGCACAGCGTTTCGTTTCATCTGGGTACTTAAACTAAGTCTGTTAAATGAAGTATTGCCAGGTCGGCGTGGGATGTGGTAGGTACAGGATAGAAGTACCACTGGGTAATAGTTATCCACTTGGAGAAGTGACTCTGTTGAAAGCTCCACGGATACGTCAGTATTTGCAAGAGCACGTTGCCGTCTTCGTTGAGGAAGAGGTTGTATTGTATGAAGGGAACTGCCCGAGGACGAGAGCCACCGATATGTCGAACAGAGCCTGTTCTTCTGCTGGGCACAACACTGGCCATTGGCACGTATTTAAAGAGTTAGGTATAGTGTTTTGAAAGGTTCATGCCAATTGTGGGTGAACAGGACGTTTGCAAGAAGGGTCCGTTCACACTTTTGTTCACCCTGATGAACCCTTTCTCCCCCCCCCCCAGACTGCTGATCGATAATCCACACGAACCTTTATCCATCGACGATCGGTGGGAGCCACAGTTTTTCAAATTTCGACAGTCGTTTTTTATGACTCCACCTTCGTTTTCAATTAACATATTTTACAACTGTTACAATTATTTTCGTGTACGTTATTGTGGGGATGCCGCAAGCTTAAAATCCATTTGGTTCCGAAATCCCCCTTTAGGTCTAGTGTCCACTCTTTGACATAAGCGTTGAGCAGCTGATTGAACGTCTACGCACATTTAGAATATCCTGAACCTCTGTTGCCTGACGTCTCTGAACCAATCATGAACTTGGTTGAGCGGGTTGGGCATCTGCCAGTGAAAGGGAAGAAACACGAAGGAAGGTAGCTGTTCCGCGATGCGTGCACACTATCCCTCTCCCTTCTACTACCCCTCTCAGGTTGTCCGTATATGAGTTGCTGTGCAAAGGGAAGGAGAACTGTGATGTACTGTTGCTCTCACGTACCATACACAGAAAGTTGTTGTTTATGAGCTTCTCACCAGGTCGCACTCCATGCATTCGCCAAACAGTCCGTTGTGTCAACGTAGGATTTACGGGAACAGGAAAGGGCACTAGGAACTGATAACATTTGTCCGCTTACAGGCAAGCATGTGGATGCAGGAGACTCTTTCATGTGGCTTCTGTTATCTATTTACTTTTATTCGCGCTATTTCACCAACATCGATAGCTGACGAGCCTACCTGTGACATTGCGGATGAATCATGGGAAAGGAAATGATCTACAAGTCTGCGCATGCGCTGTGGATGAGCAGTAGCTTTTCGTGACTGGAGCTCCCTTGATAGCGGTGGAGTTAGGGAAGCGCCTTATGGAATGCGGCTCTGCTCGCCATGCAAATTATGCCCTGATTTTTTTTTTATCACAAGCATTCCGTTTCTATTTCACTTCAGCTTTATCATCATTGTTTCTACGAAAGCAATACCGGAATTTGTTCAGTTAACGTCACTGTTTTGTCGGGATAAGAATTGCATGTTAAGGTGAGTTACAGAAAGTTGGGTCATATACAGACCGTGGTGCAAAGTCTCCCTGCGTCTTGCCGAATAATTCTGCACAGAAAAACTTCCAAAGATGGCAGGTTGCACACTGGCATTGGCACAGCGAATATCGTGACTCTACGACCATATGGAGCACACACCCGGTAATATGTGTGTGCGCTAACTGGCATTGTGGAGCGCGAGGAGGCGTAAAGCACAAAAAGCGGTTGTCTGCGTAGCGTGCTGTCTTCTTTCCGCACCATGGCTACGTTTGATCCAAACCAACTCGCTCGCATGAGTGCTCTTGCAGCTCTTGTTTTCTTTCCTTTCTTTCCGTCGCAGAAAGG
The DNA here is from genome assembly GCF_037126465.1 of Ornithodoros turicata. Classification (NCBI taxonomy): domain Eukaryota; kingdom Metazoa; phylum Arthropoda; class Arachnida; order Ixodida; family Argasidae; genus Ornithodoros; species Ornithodoros turicata. The sequence continues at coordinate 41,054 of NW_026999548.1, read as the reverse complement.
TTGGTAGAGACTTTCGTAAATGCGCCCTCCAAGTACTTATTTGTTTTAAAGATAAAAAAGAAGCTCCTTGAGCGGGATAAAACAAAATGCACATTTTGAGGTCATCACACTTGACCCCCCCCCCCACACACACACTCATTATTTATTAACCCTGGAAGTCGGGGGGCTTTCGTGTGTCATGTCGAGACCACCCCCCGCCCGAGGTTCCGAAAGCCGCCTATGTGGAACTTAGGAGTAGGAATGAGCGTAGGCAGACGAGTCACTCACTGCTCAATACTTTGCCAATGTCTCAAGAATGGTCAGTGCAAAGCAAACCTTCGAATAACGCCGCCTGTTTGCGCACTATGCATCAGAGAGTGAGACACCAGGTATGTTCATGCTGAAAGCGGCATTTCGGAAGTATATTTTTCCCTCGATATCGACAACAAGAATGCAATAGTGTGTTTGAAACGTCCGCAATAGAATGTCGTATATAGGTATTTTTTACGAGTACGAGACGACGGCAAACTTCTCTCCGTCGTTTTCATTTTTGTAACATGTCAATTACACCTAACTTATTGTCTGCGTCCTTTCATTGAATTTTGTGCGTACTGTTTGTATCTTCATCCAGCCCACTGACACGGCGACGATGCGTCGCAGTATTTTGTCAGACTGCGTCAGTTTTTATGGCATCGCCACCCTATTATGTGGTGGTTTCGGCATTCTACCCTCTTTATATTTAGCCTATGTCGACTTTCATGCCGCTTAACTCAGAAGTTGTTTCAAAACCATGAGCTTAGTTTTTAAATATGCTCTCTCGACGCTGGTTCATACTCTCGCACATTACAGATTGAACACCCCTCATATGACTATGATCAACAATGCTATTTCACTCTTGGAAGCTCAAACATCGTCATCACCGCACGCCGCTAGGGGAGGGGGGGGGCGCAGAGACGAAGGCTTAGTCCCTCTCCGAGAGTCAGTATTCAGGGTGTGTTTGAAGCAGAGCGTCGAACCGAAACGTGTTTTTTTTTTCGCTTTATTTCGGTTTCGGCAGCGGCCATAAAGTTTCTATTTTGGCTCAGCTCCGGAGTCCAGATATATCGCCTCGATTAACCGGTTCAGAGGCTGTAAAGCGGTTCGGAACCGGTTCGAGGTTCTAATATGCTACAAAATTATAGGAAGCCACTAAAAATGATGCAAGATACCCTAGTTACGTTTGTTGATGCATTTATTTCTGTTTTTCGACCAACAGGACCCACTTTCCTCCCCTCCGCACGCAACGTGCCGCCAATCTAGGCTGGCAGACTGCTAGAATCCCCGCATCACCCCCCCCCCCCCAATACATAAACCCGAACCGAACCTGTTGCTAATGTAAGTTAGATAAGTTAGATAAGTTTTTATATCGGTTCGGTTCCGGTTCAGCTCCACGATAGCGCTAGTAATTACGGTTCAGTTCCGGTTGAGTTCCAGCTCAAAATTACGGTTAATTCCGGTTTTCGGTTCCGTTCGACGCTCTGATTTGAAGTATGTTTGAGGTGACACAGGAAGCCGGTCCCTGATGTAGGCCTTCCTATTTTTTGATGCAAATACACATGTTTTGGGGGTTTCCCTCTTGGATCTTTTTCTGAAAAATATGGGACACTCGCCAGGTGTAAAATAGGCGTATGATTATAACATATGCCTGTCGTTTGTAGTTTATGTTATTGGTATCTATTCTTCATAACAGTTTGATTTACATCATTGGGGCAAAGCGAGCTTTTCTGGTTCGGTACAATGTTTCACACAATGGAGCCACCAGCACCAGTTAACTCAAGCGTCGTCGTCGTCATCGCGTACCGCGAGGGGAGCAACCACTGATCTCGATTGTAAAAGGCTGGATCGCGAATAGGGAGCGCGAGCGTGAAGAAACCGGCCGCCATCTTACTGTACCCACAACAGTCGCCGCAGCGATCATGGCAACTTCTTGCAATTACGGTCGTACCAACCGTACTGACAAGGTTACAGGGCCTAAATTTGTACAGGTGAGTCACTCTTCATCAAGGAATAAACAGGCGTCCATTCTGTATATTTAGTTGACCATTATGAAGTTTTTTTTTGCCCAAAACGAGCACTGGATGCAGGTTGCTTGATCGCTCTTCCGACGTTCAATCGAGCACACTTGCATTTTACCCGACGCAAATACAGTTTGAGTGCATAATAGCCTTGAAAGAACACGTTACACTACACAGGTAGTGCTGTCTTCAATATATGTGCGAGCACTCGAGCGCTTTTTTGCATGCATTGCTAGCAGTAGTAATGTAACAACCAAAGATTTACACAGAAAATCCACGGCAAGTATTGCACTTTTTACTTTAAATTATTTTAAAATTACTTTAATTTTTTTTTAATTTAAATTTTTAAATTTGGCAATATCTGACTCAGTGCAATACTTGTCGTGGATTTTCTATGTAAAACTCGGGTTGTAGGAAATAAAAAACTAGATAGAAAGGAAGCAGACAGTGGGAAATGATTTATTTGAAAATCAACGAAGCCATCTTGAAGAAATCACGCCGGTGCGGGCGACTGGAGCACGACGGTTGCAGAGGCAGGTGGCACGCTAGTTCCAAGGCATCACACCAGATGGCGCCAGCATCGTAGCTCTATACGAGAAACACAGAGAACAAGAAAGTACTAGCGACACGTAAAAATGGCAACACTGCTCGACAAGTCTAACCATGCCAGAGCGCGGGGAAAAGGCCTAACCGCTACTGCTAAACAGCACGGAGAAAACACTACACATCGGGGGAAAAGGCTTAAGGCAATCGACAAGGCCTAACCACAGCGTCACAACACTACGCGGCTAACACATGGCGGGAACCACTAGCCACACGGTGGTAAAGGTGCGTCAACAGGCTTGAACAATGCTAAACAAGTTTAAACATTCGCGTACGGCGAGAAAAGGCTTAACACGAGCACGGTAAAACAACGCGCAAACATCGGTAAATCACTCACCTTTTTCCCCGCTGCGACGGAGCGTCCACTCTCGTCGACAGCCAGGGATCAAGTGACGACGGAGCGTCCGGCCGTACGTCTTCTCCCCACGAGAGCCAGAGCTGGACTGACTGAGGCGACGCGCCGCGGCAGCTACGCATGCGCGCGCGCTCCTAGCGCCCTCTGCTCCACCCGACCGCGCATGCGCGCGCTCCTAGCTCCCTCTGCGCAGCCCGCGGGTGTTTTCGGTTTCGGCTCTCCGCTCCTAGCGGCGGTGGGTGGCTTCTGAGTTTCGGTTTCACTCTCGTTTCTTTGCGCGCGCGTTTATCTGTATAAAGGCAGCGCGCACCGCGCTCGCGTCATCACTACGTGAAGATGTTCAGCTACCACTCGTTACAAAATTGTTCCCGCACCCATGCTTCTTGGGAAGAAGTGGAAAAGGAATGTTTCAGCAGCGAAAGTCCCCGCAACGAGCTCGTCATCACTGCTTTTCGCTACGTGATGGACATGGTAGGCTTTGGCAATATAGGAGAGATCTCGCCGGGGCCGCTGCAGGAGATGGTGCGTCGGACCTACGCCCGTTACAAGACCGTCTGCATAACGGTTCCTGACGGACCCCTGGGACTGATGAGCGAATTTGTGAGTCTGGCCAACTCAGAATTCAACTACATCGCTGCAGACATCGTGGACCTTCTCCCTCGTGCCATCGCTCCTATTAAGCACGCCCTGCGGAAGCAGCGACATTTGCAAGCAGTCTACATCGCCAACTTTGTCATTGATTTATTGAAATACCGCTTAGTTATTGACATGCAACGCATTAAACAGTCCGAATAACGTTGACGAGACTCTGTCTTTTCTTTCACTGAAACATGTTTATTGAATACAAACAAAGGAGTTGGACGATAGATGCCTGCACCCTCCCTGACTTGTCTGATCTAACGAACAGAACGAGATGATCAGACGTGCCAGAAAAGGGGAATCTTCATCGCAGCGCCGTCATTGCGCGGGTCGCGGTACCAGCACGATGACGGTATGGTCATTCTTTTCGTACACCCATTCCGCTACCACACTGCCACGATGACCCCTGCTTCTCCTGTCTGCGAGAGAGAGAGAGAGAGAAGCATATCTCGACTACAACTTTTATTCTCGATTACATGCGCGTGCAGCTCTTTGTTCCGCGGTTACTCGATCCCTGACGACGACGCTCTCGGGCTCTCTTCCGGGTTTTCCGATGCTGCACAAAGAGAGAGCACTATCGTAATCCGTCAAAACACTAGGAAAGCTTACCGTATTCGCAGCTTCCATAAGGGAAGGAGTGTACGGCATCCACGAGATAGCGCTTGTCGTCGTAGGGGACCAAGCTCTTCTTGAGTCTCGACATGGTGTACATTGTTTGCTTTATACTCTGGATGGTGCACTGCTTCTGAGAGACTGTCTTTTCATTGAACAGAGAATCTCGGTACACTTCGTGCAATAAATGTTTCCTCACCACGTCTTTCTTAACTCCTTTCGCTCTCGCGATCTCTTTGTGTGACCCAGCCAAGAGAATGCTGTACATTTTCGCTCGGATGGCTACGACTTCCTGAATAACACTACCTCCCGTCTCGTCTTTGAAGTACCCCATCTGGTTCGCGTGCTCGTCGTTCAAAAGTGGGTGGTCCGGTGGATAGGAAGACAGATCTAACTCATTCTCAATCTTCATGAGCTGTTCTTCCAGGCTTTCACACGTGAGAGAAAAAATTATGCTGTCCGTATCGCTATAGATCAATTGCACTGGACACGTCAAGCGAGAAAAGAGAGACTCGTAGATGAAGCTGTACATTCGGACTTTGGATATCTCAAGAATGGCAAAGCCCACGTACAGGGGGTGCGTGCATTTGACCCTCCTATTCTGCATCTCGTATAAGATGCACTTCTCACTCAGAATGTGAAAATGCTGACTGCTGACGGAGCTAGTTTTTCGGAGCGCACTTTCTTTGTCGTAGGCTATAGCGTACCTTTTCATGCGTCTCACATTTTGTATCGACGTACCGAACGTACTGTTGGACATGGTTTTGTACAAAAGTCGCTCGAATTTCGTGGTGGCGGCATTCCTCAACGTGACGTTTCTGTGCACGAAGGCTCGCAAAAAATTGTCTTGGCGGAACGAAAGAATGCTGTGAACACGCTTTATTTTCATGCCCAACCTCACATACAGTGCGAGCAATGCATAATGAACGACGTAGCGTTCTTTATCGTAGCACGTCAGCAAGAGTTTCTTTGTGGGAGGGGCGTTCAGCGCCAACGCGTCTTTCAAGTGTCGCTGGTAGGGGGAGAGTTCGTTCTCGTTCACACACCTGTGTTCGGGTGCCAGGGGAAAATCCCTGGTGAGTGCGTGCAGTTCTTCGGGATATGTCAAGTCTACCACGTAGACGTAACCCACTTCCGAATCGTGAGGAATGTTGAGAAAATCGATCTCGCTCCACCTCGAAGGATCGACCCACTCAAAACCACCTGTCGGGAGATGGAAAGTCATCGCGTACGGGTACAAACTATTCACGTCGAGGTACTGGATAAAAGTATTTTCTTGCTGTGGATCGTAATCGTCGCACTCCTCGTGATTAGCCCGACAGTATCTATGGAAGCTGTTACAAATGCCTCCCCTGATTCCTTTCTCGATCGTTTCGTACATCTCCTGATCACTTATGAGCTGGAGCTTGACTTTAGTGAATTTCAGAGCGCTGCTCCACTCGTAACTGGCAAGGGACACGGTGCGTAAGATATCTATCCTATTCGTTTCTTGCGCAATTCTCCTGAAATATAGCACGACGTCACACAGCTACACAAGTGTCGAGCGTAACGTAGAGACGCGTGTAATCGCCCAGGTCCTTACATTCGAACAATTCGAAAATCTCGAGGGTGTACTGATAGTCCTCGTCCGTGATATCTTGGTCGTTCAGGTCGCTTTTGAAAGCTTCCTTTGGCGGTAGCGCGGGCAAATTGTACGCTTCGAAACTGTCGACGAAGGTGTACGGGTAAATGCCCTTCCTCAGGAGGCGTCGGAGACGGTCACCAAACATTTGACGGGTACAATGAAACGCGCTCTCGCCTCCGCTGGCGAGCAGAGTTTCCACCAGGTTCGACAAGGAGATGTTGAAAACTGCGTGGTATCGCGGAAATAGAGATCTCCAATATTGAACCCTCTTATCTTTTCCGAACTCGAAGCTAAGATCCACGGTTCACCCATATTTAGAACGTGCATGTATCGGAGAAGGGAGCTCAAATCGTATTGCAGGTTGTGCACGCACACGACGAGTTCTTTTGTATTACGACACGTAAGGTTACACGTATCACACAGCGTCGCGACAAAATTCGAAGAACCGGGCTCTACGAAGTGGGTGTGGTCGTGATGCGACACTTTCCGTGTGTGTCGGTTAAATTCGATTCCACAAAATTCGCAGTGCGTAGCGCTGGCGTGCCGAAAGTGGTCTTCCACACTCATGACCAACGGTGAGGGAAGACGGTTCAGCCTATGGATTTGTTCGCTAAATCCCTTGAGCGCGAACAAGCATTTTTCTGCCGCGTTGGGTCCCAAATAGCCATCTACGCCCATTATTTTCCCGTCACAACTCCGCACTACAACGATGCTGTACGAACTCATCCTGTGCACACTCACAGCGTCCTTAACAAGTGCATCCTTTTCCAAGACGCTCTCCGTGTCTAACACCGCGAAATAGGGGTAGGGATGCATGTACTGTATCTTGTTGAAGGAGACACTCTCCCCCGCTTTTGGCATTTCGAGGATCACTTCGTCTACGTCTCGACACAGACGTTCGTGCTGCTCCAACGCCTGTCTTGTCCCATAGCCGCTCGTACACTTCTCACTATAAAAATAGTCACCACGTCCCATGAAAGTGCTAAATTTTTTAATGCCATAGAAATGCTCCCTAACCTCGAGCAGATAGACTTTATCCTTATAGAGCATACAGGGAAGCCGTCCGGTAGATATCGAACTCGTCTGCTCGTCGAACACGTAGATGTACACGGAGATTTTGTTTTTTCTCTCCCACAGGGTAATGTCTTCGAAAGTGACTGGGAAGCAGGGGGGCCAGTACGTCACGCGCGTCTCCGGGTTCCGCGGATTCATATATTTGTGATATCTGACATAATGGTTTGCATTCCTCTTTAACGGATGCAAGAGTGCCAGCACGCTATACTTGAAACACTCGTTTTCGTGATTCGGTGGATGTTCGACGTTTGTGAGAGTCTTTCGTTTTCTTTTTAGCAGCTCGGGAAGCTCGATCGTGTACCCAATCCGCTTCGGTTTTAAGCGCGTTAGTTTTAAGTCGACACATTGGACGTCGTTCGAGGTGAAACCAGACCCTTCTCTCGCATAGTTTTCAACGTGTTGCGAGGATTCTGCGATAGCAGCATTTATCGCGCCTTCGATTTCTTGACGGTTATGAACCACTCTCATGTGAAGGTTCACGTGAAGGAGATGAGAAGTCAACCCGTCGGCTCCGTCCTTAACCATGAGCGCCTTCGAGCACAGACAAAATTTGAAAGGCATGGGAGAAGCTTCGAGGACGCGCGCGATTACTGGAGCTATGCTCGGTAGATAGAGTCGCAAATCGTCGACGTTGTCGTCGTGCGGGGAGCAGAGAAGCGTGTACCTAGTAGCCGTTCCGTCGAATGCCTCGTCTGTGACAAAAAGAGGAAGGAATCGTCTCTCCGTGACGGAGGGATGATTCTCTACGACGTGTTCTCGCAATTCAACGATTCTACGACCCTGGACCCCATTGTCGTGCCCATTTAGGGGTTCGTCGTCGTCGTCCGTTTCAGGTACTACGAAAGGAGGACTACTGACTCTGTCGTCGTCGTCGTCATCTGAAAGGACGACTGGGCTGTTACCGAGATTCTCTATTCTAGCCTCGTGCTCTCTTTCTACGGCCACGAGCATGGCATCAATGGGGTCGTACTGACATACGAGACAGCGCGGCACTGTGGTCAAACAAAATCAGTACGAGATTCCCCCTCACGAAACAATGCTCACTTTTCCCTTCAGTTGAGGAACGCTTGAGATTGATGATGAGAGAGGATGGGATGAGTCCCTGTGTGTGTTCAGTGTCATGCGGAGACAGCGGCTATTGGTTCCTGAAAAACAATGTCATACATAGAATACACTCTCACAGCAGAGACGGTCAACTTACATTTTGCTCCACGAAACGCCTCGCGTCGTGGATGGATGCCCCTCGTGGGCTTTCGATCAATCGTCGTAGAACCAGCGCACCTTTTATAGTCGCTACACCGCTGTCCTCCTCCTCGCATTGCGACGGTGTCGTCTGCACTTTGACCACCCCGCCTTCCGTCTTTCGCGCCTTTTTGCGATGTCGCATATGACAATGACACCATCGACGTTGAATAAAACATTACACTAATTTCTAGCTAACACTCTGGGCCGACTTGTATATGACGACGAGAAGACCGAGTGTGGGATTCGAACCCAGGATCCTTCTACACTGGGCGCGACACACTAACCACCAGTCTAATTTGTACTGCGTGACGTTTTTCGTATTGCGGGGTTCGTGTCTACACAAGTCACAACATGTTCAAACACGACCAAACATGTTCAGACATGTTCAGTGACGTCACAACATGTTCAAACACGTCCAAACATGTTCAGACACGTTCAATGACGTCATAGAGAGGGTGAGAGGAAGGAGTGTGTCCACGGGCGACTTCGACGGTTCGCCGCCCGTGTCTGAACACGTCCAAACATGTTCAAACACGTCTTAACATGTCCAATCTCCACGTCTTAACATGTTTCAATGACGTCATGGAGAGTGAGAGGCAAAGCTTTACTATAAATGTCGAAGCGAACGTTCGGTCGTCATTCTCGTGCCATCATGATCAGCTTGGTAGATCCTCGTAAGTAATACCCATGACGTCATCATCGTCGAAATGTTTGAAGAGTTTCGTTTCCAGTGTACAACACTGTTGCTGCGCGTGAAGTCGGTTTTTTTCCGCCTCACATATTTCGGGAGATTGGTAGCGCCCGCTTCTTCTGCACCAATTGCGGTGGATTGTGGTCCAAAGGTACGCTTCCTCGTTATTTTTTTTAAATACGTTCTATAATCGTTCACATTTTTTCAGAGCAAAAGCATTGGACGGACCGATTGATTCGCCCGTTTCTCGGCTGTCGGACGGTACCGTTCGACGTACGTTGCGAAGGACTTCGACTATTGAAGGAAGTTGGAGAAGATGGACCATCAGTGTCACTCTGTGACTGAAGAAGATTGTACGTGTGTGTGTTTGAGATTAAAAAAAACACAAAAAAACACGCGTTTCTCACGCTCTTTTCGTTGCAGATTACGAATGGCTACTGACGGGAGATTTACCCCTGGTCCTAACCTTCAAGCCTCCTCCGAAGACCTTCTTTTTGCGGATCGGCGATCAGTTGACCACCTGTCGTTGCGGTGGACTCTGGTCGAGAAACCCCAGCCATTGGTTAGACTCGAGCCTTCGTCCGTATTTGGGCTGCCTTCCCGGCTACGAAACCAAAGCTGGAGCGTAATTCATGTGTAACCTCTCACGAGAAATAAAAAAGGTTGTCTACTCTCATTCCGTCTCAGTTATGATGACGCCCGAGCAGAGGTTTGCAACCTTTGTGCAAACGCGAATGTATCGGGACTTGCTGCGATTACGCGATTATATTCACGGCGATAGCTGCGAGGGAGACTTTCGCTCGATTCTCAAGACGATACCCTTACGTCTGTTCACCGTCAGTGGGAAGATTGCAAAGAAAATGAAGCGTTTCGTAGATTACAAGCTCGAGCTGTTGGAAAAGTTTAGACGAGGAGAGACAGTCGACCCGTGTCTCATCAACGCGGGTTTCAACCGACCTATCGTCCGTCGCTACTGGCTTCTCCACACATCCCTCGACGTCACGGTGCAGACCGGCGACGACGAGCGTCGGGCCAGCACGTTGGAAGATCTTCTCGCAAGGGTGTTGTGTATGTCGTGAAAAAATAAATAGTCTATTTTTACGAAACGAGTTCGCTCACGAGGAGACGTTTTATTGTTTCGTCATTCTCTTCGAGGTTACAGGAAAACGTGGATGCACAATTTTTCAAGCTGTAGCGTTTCGACATGCGCGTGGCTACGTAGATACAAAAAAGCCCGCAGTAAGGCGAAAAAGGCGATTGAATACACTTGTCGTTATACTCGTTCACTACAGGTAAAGTCCTTCGAAGGTTTGCTTCGATGGGGGGAAGTCCGTAGCTGTCGAAAAACACGGCAGACTCGTCGTAGTTTTTCAGGTAGAGCACCCAGTGCTGCCCGCGCCTTCTTCGCTCTTGGGTATTGATGATTAAATAGCCGGGCTTGCGCAAAACGAAGGCTTCGTCGGAAGCGCAAATGCCTCTCAGCATGGAGGAAGCGAGGGGGTTGAGGGACACGAGTTCCAAGATGTCGCTCTCGTACATCTTTTCTTATGAGAAGGTGACCGTATGGTCCTTGTCGACGCACATGAGCTTGGGACACTCGGAAATCAAGAGGACGGTGACCGCGTGTGGAAGGGCTTTAGCGAAGCGTAACTGCAGGCGAACGTTTCCTTTTCGCCACTCGTTCAAAGGAGAAGAACACTTGTCCACGTCCAAGTTGAAGTAGAGAAGGAACCCGTTCGTTTTAAATCGCTCGTAGCTATACTTGAAATGTTTCTCTCCCAGTTCTTGCAAGAAGTTAAAGTGGGGAATTTTGACGAGGTCGTTCTGAAAGTCGTACTCGGCTCGCACTTGCTGGCCGTCCACTGAGAGCATCGAATGAGACAGGTCGTAATGGTGGAATTTGTAGGGGTTCGATTGGATGTCGCCGAGAAAGTCGGACGTGGCGAGCAGGGCGACGCATAATTTGGAAGGCACCCTTTTGGGGTAAACGTTTTCAAAGTGAGCGTCCAAGCTCCCGGCACTCAAGCTCCGCACCTTGGTTTCCAATCCGCGTAACACGTAGATGGCTGGCGTGGTCTGAAGCCGCCGCTCGTATTCCAAAAACAGTGAAGGTGCCAGCGTCACTTTTTTCAAGTGTAACGTCATTTCTTTAATGTCCACCTCGTAATTGTACGTTTTCTTGTCGTTGGGGGCCGATATGACTTTAAATTCGTCGTTGTTTAATAGGAAAGCGACGCGAATTTCGACGGCAGGTACCACCAGGCGCGGCTGTTGAAACAGGTCGGTATTGATCTGTCTGACGAGGTTAAAGTATTTTCCACCCTTCGTCACTTCGTAACGTTGTTTCGGACCGCGAGACGAGACGTCGTAATCGTTCTTTAAATGTTCGTCGTCCTCGACATAAAGTCCGGCCGCGTGCACTGTTTCTTGAGCCATGGGCGTGGAATGAAGCACGACGTCCAAAATACTCCTGTAGGCATACAACTCGTTGGAACTGACGAGCTTGTTGTTCGCATAAACGGTGACCGTCTTAAACATGCCGCTCAACAGGTGGTTTATTGGGAAAACGACATCTTTCTCGTCCATTTCTTCCCCGTCGTCGCGAACAATGCGCACGGTCAAAGACACGAAACTGCCGTAGAGATCCAAGTGCGCCCTTTGCAAATTTTGAATAGAAAATTCGATTACGGAATTATTTACTCCGTTGACAGGATAAAAGAGTTGGTACGAAGTATCTTCCACGCCGTATTGAACGGAAGGGGGTTCGAATATCATCACGTCACTCGTAACACAATGCGGTGACCGTTGCGTCTGTATTTTTGCTTTCGTTGACGTCATGATGGACGGAGCGCGCAGCGGATGTGTGACCTTCACGGCGTACCAAAGATATCTGCAGGTGCGCCTTTTGTTGTCTTTTGCGGCGTTTCTTTCCATTGTTGTTGTTTCCAGAGCCCTCCATGGAATCCAGCACGTCTCTCCCCGTTGCTATGGCCGTCTTTTTTACTGCGCGCGATATTCCTTCGCCGTCGGCCAAATTCCGCGTCAAGCGCTTCAACGTTCTCTTGGCGATCGGTTTTATTTGCTGCCAGATGGGAACGGTAAACTTGGATATGTTGCTCAACGCACCGCCCCCTCGTTGGAAATGGGGTCCTGTGTACACGGGAATTATTTTTTGGGAATTACGGTACATATTTGAAATGGTTCTGCCTTTGGACCGCAACGGCAAACGTCTTCCCGTTTCGTCCGCGAGAACGATCGTCACTGAGGGAATTTCGAATTGAGACATGTTAAAATACTGGATGTTATCTAACGTGTAGGTGACGACGTGCTTGTCTTTCTCGTAATAAAAGGGTAGTATTTTTAATATCGTTTTTTTCCCGCTCCCCACGTACGTGGGTTCCACGATATCTGTGTAGACGATTATGTTGTGGAACGGGGGTTGCAGGAGTACCTCGACGGAGCTCGTGGCATCCTCCTCCTCCCCCGTGAACACGGTACGCGATTCGAAGCCCAAAAGCACGACCAGGTACTCGGAAAGTCTTAAGGTGGAGGTGCCCTCGGAGAGCCGAATTTTACATTTCTGTTCGGTTCCGTCGAAGCTGAAGCGCGCGCGTACGCCTACGCGCTGGTTAATCGCATCCAGAAGTGCTTGCGGCGTTGCGTAATAGCCGGGAGGCAGATGTACTTGCAAAGATCGAGGAATTTTCGTCTTGATCGTGAAAGAAAATTGTTGCGCTACGGGGAGAGAGACGCGTAGCGTTTCTCCGTGTCCCTCAACGGGTGTGAGATGTAGCAGCTTGACAAAGGGTTCCGGCACGTGCAACCCTTTCGGCGTTTTCAGAGAGTAGATGTTATCCGTGAATTCTAGCGAGACGTTCAGCTTGTGCGTCTGGAAATACTTGTTGAGTGTGTTCCGTAGGGACGTGGTTTCCGAATTGAAAGTGACGTCGCCGAAAGCGACGGGTGCGGCGTTCTCCAATAAGATGGAGGTAGCTTCGCGTTCGCTCAATTTGGGAGGCTTGACTGCACGACCTGCTTCGCGGGACGCTAGCAAGGCGTCGAGCGCCTGTGCGAGCCGAGGGTCTAATTCCACGGCTTTCACGTCCACGGGTAAGACGAAGTCGTATCGCGATTTGTTGTACGCGAAAGAAACGTTAAATTCCAAAAGGGCTTTTCCCAAATCCCTCTCGAGATCCGAGGTGACAGGAAAAGTTCTCCCGGCTTCGACCGTGTCCTCGAAAGAAACCTCGATTTTCGCATCTTGCCTTTCGCACCCGATATTTAAAAAAAATCGTTGCTTATGCTGAGATCCATCAGACCGACTTTATAGCGGTTCGAGAGCTGAAGCGGACTATCGAAAGCTACCGTGAAGGCGTTGAGTTTATTCGAGGGAAACTTATCCATGCTGGCGTTCGAGAGCAGGTGGACGTAGATGTCTGACGTCATTTCCCAATCTTGACCACGTCGCTGCTCGGAACCCAACTGTCGTGTTCTTTGTCGTAACCGAACCAGCGAACCAAGGAGAAGCTCTGACCGTTCACTTGCTTCTTTCTCAGCACTTTCGTTACTGGCCAAGGCTGATTGGCGTCTCGGGTTACGACGAGTACCTCCTCTGGGTAGAAAGATCCGTCCACTTCCTTACCCCGGTAATCTTCCAGGTGCACGACGGGAGGGGAGGTGTCTCTCAGGCGGGAGACGGTGAAAATCTGAGGGGACCAACTCCCTTCCGTGCTCTTATGAAAACCTTTTCTGTGTATTAGGACCCTCACTTTATCCCCCACTTTGAGCTTCTTTTTCACGGAGGGTACGACGGACTTCCCATTTATCTTATTGAACAGCTCCAATTCGTTTTCGGGTATGACTTCGGATGGGCTGATGCCCAAAGTCCTGTGTTTGGTGTTGTTATAGTCGCGCACGATCTTGGGAAGCGCGGTAACGAAGTGGTATTTTCCGGTTACTCTAAAATAGCGGAATATTCTGTCGCGTAAAGTGCGTATCACGCGTTCAGCCTGCGATGCTTTGATTACTGGAGAGAAGGTAGAATACATGTGTACCTTCTTTCGTGAGAGATACTCCTTGACGGTCTTGTTGTAGAATTCCCCTCCTCTGTCGCAAAAGATGCGTGTAGGTATGTTACCTCCCCGAAAAAGTCATATCATTGCCCTTTTCATTTCGGCGGGGCGCTTCGTCTTTAGCGGGAGGGTGCTCAGAAAGCGGGAGAGGGAATAGATTGCCACGAGAATGTAGCGGTAGCCACCGTTGAATCTCTTGTATTTTGAAAAGTCGGCGAGATCCATTTGCCACACGTCATTGATCTTGAGCGCGATGATGCGTCTCCTATTAAACTTTCTTCTGACCGGATGGTGTAGCATGTAGGCATCCAGCTTTCTGAGAATGGCGATAGCCTTCTTTTTGCTCAAGTGATGCGCTTTTCTATAGCGTTCCACACACCCCAAACCACCCTCTGGTTTCTCATATCCCTCCATAAGTCGTCCACGCAATGGAGGCCTGCTGCTGCTGCTGCTGCTGTTGAGGCTCGCGAGATTTGGGCAGAGAAATCAGACGCAATAGTTTCGAGACTTTGGGGAACCAGGAAGGTTTCTTTCCCGTCTTACGTTGCAACAAATAATTGACGAGTTGATAAACAGAGGAGTGTCTGATGGGCTTGCCCGACACGGAGACACAACCCTCGCGGTCCCAGGAAAGAACCTTCTTTAATTCCGAGACGACCCTTTCCGCTTCCTCTTCGTCCACCTCTGGAGAGAGGAGCGAATAGTCAAAGTCATTTGTAGCGTCGGACGCCTTGTTTTTATTGTCGTAGGGGTCAAATCCGTACTGCTTGAGTATGCGATACAGTGCTTGCAGTATGAGTTTCACTTTGACGTCGTCACTCTCCTTCGAGGAAAGAATGTTTCCGATGGAGGAGGAGGTGGTCACTTCAATTCTCTTGGCCATTGGCGAAAAGGTTCAACACGGCGGAAAGCAGGAGAGGAACCACCGACGAAAGAACGCCCTGTCCTCGCTGCTGAGACAGATAGCGCTTCAAACGTTGCGGATTCTTGTGAATCTTTTTGTAGGCGAGCCGTCGTAAAAAGCGTTTGTGCTTCTTCAAACGCGCGAACGTATCTGGAGCTAGAGCCACCTTTCCGTTCAATACATTGAAGCAAATTTCGGAGAGGTGTTTCATGTCGGGCGAGGACGAACGTCTCAAGACGTCGCGGCGGCGTGGAGGGGGTAGAGTGGAGAGTACTTTGAGTAAAGCGAGGTGAGGGCGGAGATTCATTTCGGAGCAGATATATTGACGATCTCCCAGAAAGATATTGCTACGCAACCTGTGATCCTCGTGCGTATAGTTGTGAAGATCCACGAGTAAATATGCGTGGGGCGACGACATCGCTTGTTTATATGCGTCCAGAAAATACTCCAATCTTTTTCTGCCAAATATCAGGGGACTTTTGCGCTGCCACCCGTTTAGCCCGCCGCCGCCTTGTCGAATTTGGGAAATCACTAAACGAAGCCTTTAAGTTACGCCATGATAAACTGATAGTGGGACGCAAATCCTTCTACTTCGACACTGCAACGAATTCCGTAAAGGAATCTATACCATAGCTAATGCCTGTACGTAACAGCAAACCCGTCACAACTGTATCATCTGCCTCATGTCTATCTGTAATGTTCACTAACATTCGCAGCTTACTACCCAAGCTGGATCAGGTTGAATCCATTATTCGTTCCAGCTCTTCCGATATTCTTGCCCTTACCGAAACTTGGCTATCTGACTCAGTCTCCAATGAAGAACTATCAAAGTTTCTTCCTGGCTTCACCATTTTTAGGAAAGATCGTCGGGATAGAAGGGGTGGAGGCGTTCTTCTTGCCACCAAATGTTATTTGTATCCTTCACTTCTACCCACACCTAACAATTTCGAAATCATTTGGGTTAAATTGTTAAACGTCTTTCCCCCTTGCGTTCTCGGCGTTTGTTATCGACCACCTGACATGAATGACCCATCATTTCTTTCAAATCTCCGCGACGACTTATCTCTCATAACGCAGGAGCATACTTCATGTCGTATCTTCCTCGTGGGGGACTTCAACTATCCTACGATTAAATGGGATCTTCAGCAGTGTATTCCTTCCGGGCGTTCTCAAGAGGCTCAATTTGTCGACTTATGCTCCACATTTAACTTGTCCCAGGTTATCACAAACCCTACCAGGGTATGTTCTGTCTCCCAGGCAACACTCGACTTGGTCTTGACTTCCCATCCCGAGCACGTTGCTTCCTTGCATGTCACCAATGGTCTCAGTGACCACAAGAACATATTCTTCGATATATCCTCAAGACGTTCGAATACCCGCAAATTTGTTGCTAAAACCATTTACGACTACAGTCGTGCAAACTTCCAAGCAATTAACGAGGGTCTCGTTACTCTGTATGATAATTTCTTCCACGACGCTTCACCACGCTCCGTCGAAGAAAACTGGTGCCTCTTTCGCGACAACATAAATCACCTTACTGAGCGTTACATTCCAAAAATAAAGATAAAATCCTACGACCACAATCCCTGGTTTACGAAAAATCTCAAAACACTGTTAAACAAGAAAAAGAGATTTTTCAGGATCGCAAAGCGCCGTGGCGATGATGTATCATGGGCCAAATTTCATGAATGTGCACGTGCGTACATGCACGCGACAAAACAAGCGAAACATAAGTTCTTCAACCTTGACCTCCCTTCACTCCTGGTGAACAAACCTAAACAATTTTGGAAAGTTCTGTCCCCGCCTAAATGTCACTCCTTTAGCCTAACCTACCCCAACGGGGAGGTCATCCCAGACAATCTATGTGCCAACGAGTTTGCTTCATTTTTTTCGTCTGTCTTTAACACGGACGACGGTTGCTCACAAGTTTTATTACCAGTGATCCCTTCTTCCATGAACCTTTCTTGTCCCATGATGCCCATCGATATCAGCCCCCACGGAATTTGTAAGATCATTGAGTCACTCAAGCTGTCCTCAAGTTCTGGTCCTGACTCAATTAACTCTAAAGTACTATACAACACGAAAGTGATTTCAAGCGAACTGCTATGTTGCATATTTAGACAGTCACTTCAAGAATCCGTGTTGCCGCGGGACTGGAAGACAGCGATTGTCGTCCCCATTCTCAAATCCGGTAACAGTCAGTACGTTAATAACTACCGCCCCATTTCTCTAACTTGTATCGCATGCAAAATTCTTGAACACATAATCTTCTCAAACTTAGTCAAATTCCTTGAGGAAAAAGTGTTTTTCTACCCGCTGCAGCATGGTTTCCGCAAATACTATTCTTGTGAAACTCAACTAGCTTGTTTCGTTCATGACATATTTTTAAACGCTGACAACAACCATCAGACCGACGCCGTCTTCTTAGATTTCCGCAAAGCCTTTGATATGGTGCCTCACCCGAAGCTTATGTACAAAATCTCTCTCCTGAATCTCGACCCGCTTGTCGTCCGTTGGCTAACTCAATTTCTTTATAAGCGCTCGTTCGCAGTCTCATGTAATAACCGCATATCTCCATCTGTCCCTGTCCTTTCGGGAGTTCCTCAGGGTTCAGTTCTTGGTCCCCTCCTATTCCTCATATATATTAATGACCTTCCTTCAGGCATATCTTCCACTATCAGACTATTCGCCGATGATTGCGTTGTATACAGGCAGATCAACTCTCCTACTGACCAACAATCCTTACAAACCGACCTTGCCCTAATTCAGTGCTGGTGTGATGAGTGGCAAATGCCCCTGAATATATCTAAGTGCTGCATCGTGACATTTTCTCGCCGACGTGTTTCTTATCTCCCTCCCTTCTGCTACACAATTAGCGATTTAGTATTAACCAGAGCAGATTCCTACAAATATCTTGGCGTTCATCTCTCTTCCAACTTAACTTGGAATGAACACATTAATCACATCGTGGCCAATGCTTCTCGCTCCTTGGGCTTTGTCAGACGCACCCTAAGATCGGCACCTGTCCATCTCAAGCTTCTAACTTTCACCACTCTGGTACGAAGCAAGCTTGAATACGCATCCGCAATATGGGACCCTCCTCAAAACTATCTCTGTGATGCAATCGAAGCCATTCAAAATCGAGCTGCCCGCTTCATTGTCAACGATTACTCTTTCACTACCTCTGTTTCCGCGTTAAAACTAAGTCTCAACCTCGAGCCGCTCGAACATCGTCGTCGCTTCGCCAAGTTAACCCTCTACCATAGATTTTTTTTCACCTTGCCTGCTCGACAATCACCCATCACACGCTCGAGTGTCATTTTTCCTCGCTTTGATCACACTAACAAGGTTACTCGGTTCCTCTGTATTACTAACGCGTTCTCCAAATCGTTTTTTTGCACAACTACCATTGAGTGGAACAACCTCCCATCATCAATCGCTACCATTGACGACCATACAGTTTTCCGTAGCTCCCTCTCTCACTTTCTTCATCTTCAATACTAGTGTTCGTTCTGTTGTATTGCTGAGTTTATCGCTTTGTATACTTACTTGTATTGTTCTTATCCTGTTATTCCAAGATGTTGTTGTTATTTTGTTTCCTTATTTCTGTTTTCTGTTTATTTCTGTTATTACTGTTTCCATTCTCAATGTTCCATGATGTGTTCCAATATAATGTTCCCACCCCCCATGTAATGTCCTCCGGACCCTTGGGGTTTTTTGAAATAAATAAATAAATAAATAAATAGCTGTTGGCCAAAATGTTCCATCTGGTGCATGCTGCGCACGGTGCGCCACAGGACGACGTAACTGGCGTTGTAGGATATTCTTCTAAAATGGCTACTGTCGAAAAAGATGTTTTGAACGAGTAAGAAGATCGACGCGTTGGCGTGGTGAGAACCCCGAATGAAAAGATCGGTCACCTCCTTCAAGGAACCCGCGTCGGTCATGTGATCGTCGACGACGATCAGCGTAGCACGCGACGTGTCCCACTCTCGCGGTAGCTCCTTGGTAAATTTTACGGAGTCCCCGAATTCGTCCTGCATGCTCGGCGAAGCATATTTCTGCACGTAGAATATTTGTGACGGAGGCTTGTCCACCACGTCGTTCAGGTCCCTCAGCGCGTTAGCAACGAAAGTAGATTTGCCGCACATGGAGGGGCCGCTTAAGATACAGCGAAAAGGATGACGGAAACGAAAAGGTTCGGGGGAAGACATGTTGCGTGCGTACACGTTTCACGAAGAGAAAGAAGAGAATGAGACCCGAAGAGAAATGCATCGCTTTTATTTACACGTTGTCGTCGTCGTCCTCTACATCGGAACGTTCCCAATACAGATTATCCAGGCTAAAGTTGGACTTCTTTTTCGCCAGTCTGTCCGCCGCTAAGATGCCGTCGAGCGTCTTCATCTTGTCCTGACACATTTCTTGACGCGCTTGCAACCATTCCAGGCGGTGGACTTGAAAGGCTTCCTCCACGATGCCGCGTATAAATTCGCGAAGTTCTTCGTTTTTTGTCTTTTCCTTGCGACGACGAGAAACGCAGGAGAATAAACTACACATGGCGTTTTCCACGTATCGGTTAGAATGATGACGCGAGAGCGGTGCGCGCTGCCTTTATACAGATAAAGGCGCGCAAGGAAACGAGAGTGAAACCGAAACTCAGAAGCCACCCGTTGCCGTTAGGAGCGCGCGCGCGCGCGGCGGAGAGCCGAAACCGAAAACACCCGCGGGCGGCGCAGAGGGAGCTAGGAGCGCGCGCATGCGCGGTCGGGTGGAGCAGAGGGCGCTAGGAGCGCGCGCGCATGCGTAGCTGCCGCGGCGCGTCGCCTCAGTCAGTCCAGCTCTGGCTCTCGTAGGGAGAAGACCGGTTGGGAGGACCGAAGGAAGAAGAAGGCTGGTCGCTCCGTCAGGCCTCCACAGCTCCCCGCATTTGCGGCAGTAGAAAAATAAAATCACGTCACAGTCACGTGTTATTACATCGTCAGGCATCACGACGGATGCCCATTGGCCAAAGGAGGATGCGCGCTCCGGGATTGGTTGATAAAGTTTCGAAATATCTGACAGCTCACTTTTCGCGGGCAGTCGGCCAGGCGGGCAGCTGCAAGCAAGGTCGCTGCGTCTCCGCTGCTCGCCGATGTCGGTAGACCACAACGGCCAAAGAGGAAGTGTACGCGCGGGTTTGTTCGTGAGCTATAATGACTCTGGCCATGTACCGATCTCCGATAAAGTGTGAACCTACGGACATTCTTGCCGGGTCGGAACTGGAATGCTTGGTGAGCTGACGCCTGAGGAACACTTTCGAGCGCTGTCGCAATTTAATTTCAAATACAGTGACTAAGAACAGAGTGTTCGTACGACAAAAGTTTTCCCGTGACTGTGTGACCTACGGTGCATCGCCAGAATGAGAAGAAGATGCTCATCTGTGAAACGCACGCACTCGTGGACTTCGCTCGCCTCCAGAAGTAGACTGTATTTGTGCTTTGCAAGTTCGAACTTGGTTTGGTTACTGTCTATTCAAGGAACGAAACGTCCTGTACGCACGGTGAATATCTGAGTCAAACATTTGAGTGTATACCTTGCATCAATAAATATGTATTTCGCCTATCAAAAATGTCTTAGTTATTTTGGAATAACGGGCGGCAGGTATGAAAACCAGTAGAAGTCAATGGCAGCCAGGGCCGGCCGAAAGCCGAGCCAAACTGAGAGGTTGCTGATTGGTTGGCTGCTAGGCATCACGACGCATTTTCATTGGTCGTATGTCCAGTGTTGCCTGAATTATCTCAAACTATGGGCTCTATGGGGAGCTGTGGGCGCCTGGCTCCGTCGTCACTTGATCCCTGGCTGTCAACGAGAGCGGACGCTCCGTCGCAGCGGGGAAAAAGGTGAGTGATTTACCGGTGTTTGCGCGTTGTTTTACCGTGCTCGTGTTAAGCCTTTTCTCGCCGTAGGCGAATGTTTAGACTTGTTTAGCAGTGTCCAAGCCTGTTGACGCATTTTTAGCATCGTGTGGCTAGTGGATCCCGCCATGTGTTAGCCGCGTAGTGTTGTGACGCTGTGGTTAGGCCTTGTCGATTGCCTTAAGCCTTTTCCCCCGATGTGTAGTGTTTTCTCCGTGCTGTTTAGCAGTAGCGGTTAGACCTTTTCGCCGCGCTCTGGCATGGTTAGACTTGTCGAGCAGTGTTGCCATTTTTACGTGTCACTAGTACTTTCTTGTTCTCTGTGTTTCTCGTATAGAGCTACGATGCTGGCGCCATCTGGTGTGATGCCTTCGAACTAGCGTGCCACCTGCCTCTGCAACCGTCGTGCTCCAGTCGCCCGCACCGGCGTGATTTCTTCAAGATGGCGTCGTTGATTTTCAAATAAATCATTTTCCACTGTCTGCTTCCTTTCTATCTAGTTTTTTTTATTTCCTACAACTTGAGTTTTACATAGAAAATCCACGACAAGTATTGCACTGAGTCAGATATCGCCAAATTTAAATATTTAAAAAATTTAAAGTAATTTTAAAATAATTTAAAGTAAAAAGTGCAATACTTGCCGTGGATTTTATATATATAGTGTCACGCGCGAAAATGTCACTGACCTTTTATAGCATACACCCTGTATAATGAATGATATAAAATATTGAATAAACTTGAACTCGTATATTCTCTTTACTCATCATCAGTGATCTTCATTACAAAAGCATATCGTGTTAGACTTTTTTGGTTGCGTTTCACAGACTGGGTACACGAGGGCCAAAATGACAAAATCACAACTGTTTCAAGCTCCAAATAGTCCTGTTGCAGTTTGAAGACCATACGTGGAGCTGCATTTTTTGGAACATGCTCCATATAACAAGCATGATAAAGTCAGCACTGGATAGCAGGACCCCGTCCCCAAGCAGCTTTTCTCACGCTGCAGTTGTATTCAACAAAAGCATGTGAGTGCTGGAGAAGGACATTCAGTTTGGCACACCCGCGCCTGCAAATAATCGGAACAAATAAAGGAAGAAGCAAACGAACACAGAAGGGCTGTACTTCAAAAAGAGATAAGTCCTGTGTCTCAAGGAGGTGTTACCACTTTCTAAGTAACTAAATTGATTAAGCTTACATCACTACTTGATTAACTGTCCTAACGAGTGTGATCTATTTGCGTGAAGTAATTATTTGGGCTGCTTCGGTGTGTCCATATTTGCGAGGCAAAGCACCGCTGTCGTTTACTAAAAGACTCTTCTTTAGGCGATGCTTGATATAAATCATACTAAACGCATACACGGCTAAAACAACGGCTGTGATTCTACAGAACGATCTCCTTCTGCCATGCGAGTATATCTTTTCCCGGACCGTTCTTTATGGAACAATTTTTGTCCAGAACGCAGTACGGGATATTATATACATGGTTGTTGTTAACCTGAAGTCGTTTCTTATTGAAATATAGGCTGGGAAACGTGCCGTAGCGCAGTCCCCAGCGCTGCACTGCAGTGACGGTCTAGTTTCGGAATGCAAAACATAACGTAATTAAGAATCGAACGGCAGGACACCTGTGAAACACTGTTAGGATACATCAGTATACTGGCACCTTACAAAATTGTGTGATGACAAACAACGATCAACGGTAGCAGCGCAATAAATACTCACAATCTCTGTTGCCTCCCATTGTTTTCTATGGGCACACACAGCATTTTAGGGCCCACCAACATGGCGGCCCGAAGGCACGCCTCTCACCCCACGAGCCCCTCTCCCATGCGCGATCCAGCCTTTATACATAGAGATCAGTGGGAGCAGCAGTGACCGGTATTTTTATTCTAAACGCCGCCGCCACACCAGCAAAGTTGGATAACTGGCACTGATGGTATGTAGCAGTCGCCAGAGTCGAACTTCGTGTTTGCGGTGATCACTGCGGTAACAGTTTATGAAGTGTCCTTTCTGTTCTAGCCATGAAACTGCGCAGCACGCTTTTCATGAGTGTCTCGTTCCCGACGTTTTGTGGCACAGAGTTGAGGAGCTGTATGGGGTTCCACGGATTCGCTGGGGCACCATTCAAACGCTCCTTCAACCCCCCGTTCCAATCCGGGATAGACGACAGTTCATTCTCTTAGCCGTAGAGATAAATTACCAAGTGTCGATTGCGCGCTGCATAGCAGTACACGGCGGTCGCGCTCGGGGGACGTCACACGTTCTAAGCCTCGTTCGAGCGGGTGTTCGCAGAGTCTTACAGAGGGAGAGAGCAGTCCTCGGTGCTATGGAGTTCGGAACACGCTGGCTAACTTCGTCTGTGCTATTCGAAGAAACGCATGGAAGGTACGTTGTTCATTACTAAGCGTTACTTTCTTTCGTGCCGTTATCCCGTACGCAACTCTCCGCAGTCTTGGTCTGTTGCATGGCGACGACAAGCACGAACAGCAATCCTTAACGTGACGTGATTTCACAAGCAGGAGTTGGCATTGCACTAGTTCTAGTTTTAGTCCTAGCTTGTTGAGATAGTTATATGGGAGCCAGTCCTTGTGACTGGTCTTCCGCCTCGATGCCAATACACACATGAAGTGCCCGTTCTGGTCAGTTGGCAATACGAAAAAATCCCATCGAAGGTAGCTCGCCTGCTTGATGACATTACACAAGTCCCATGATACACTCTGCAATACAAGAAGTCACAAGGTCACAAGATAAGTGCTCAGGTCTCCTTTCAACTCCGCGTACGCTGTGGAGGGAGGCGAAAATGAGCTGTTCCTTCAGATTGTGGAGAAGGGCCACCGGCGCCTGGGTGGGCCATGTCCTTGAATGCGCGGTCGATAAAAAGGTATTCGGGACAGTTTTGCTTGTGGTGCTGTTCCCGGGAAGATTTTTTTCTCTAAGTCACACGGTTTATTACGCTTACGCTTGTCGTATCCTACAGTTGACAATACAAGGTGTATTAATTGCCAAGATAAACTCTCAAATTTGGATCCGTCCTTGCCGGTTGGCTTTCGGTGGCCCAGACGGAGGCGCAGCTATATTTGAAGCTGTCAGGGCAGGGCTTCGTAGCCACATTGTTCGTGGGGAAGCACTGTACGGTATTGTGGAGTGCTCTCGCCGCTGGCTGACGTCTAGTCGTCGGTTCCGCCACGTTCAGAGTGAGTGACAAATCATATTCTAGCCAGCACGCTAGAGCTGCACTACACTCCGCAGCGACCCTCCCGTGTTTGGATTATCCGCTTGGTTTGACCAGTACGTAAAGCAAACTCTGTTAGAGAATGTTGTTATCTAGCTTGTAGGATGGTAGCGTGTAGTTAGTGTCCGTCTAAACGGGACCACCTCCATAGGGAGCTCTCCTGCCTGATAACGGTACAACCACTCACAAAGTCACATGCTAGCATAGGTAGCTCTCATGCTTGATGACAATACACACATAAGCTCACAAGTGAAACCTTTTCGCAGAAGGACTTAAAGGTATTGAAACGGGTAACCGTCGGGTTTCAATGGAAATGAAAAGTCCTGTTTCCATTTCATCTACATCGCGGAATGTGGGTTGTGTGTACCTGTGATGGCCTCAAGCGTGTCCCTACGCTGCAAGTGAGATGAGTATGTTAAAAACGATTGTGTTGCGCCGGTGTGGCCTGCTGTTCCAACGTTAGTCGTAAGTCTTGTGATGCTCTGCGCAAGCGCTGTTGTGGTGACCATGCCATAGCTTCATGCACAGTCAAGTCATGGGCTTCGCGTGTAGTCGATGATAGTGTGTCGGCGGGATGCTTGGTGCCTGTTCCGGCGGTTGTGGGGGAGCCAGTGCGTTCGGTAGAGTTGGGGTGTACCTCTACTCCACCCACTGCAGCTAATGGAGCAGACGCTGTAGCTGTTGGTGTGTGAGTTCAGGAGGGTCCCAGCGGTTGCTCTGCGGCACATGCTCTTGCTTCAGTTCGTGGTACAGTCGCGACAGAATGCGGCGGCTGCGCCATGGCCCCCGTGGATGATTCCTTCGGTCCTGTGGTTGAGCATGTAAACACTGGATATGATGACAACGTAAGTGTCGCGTGTTCGCAGTACGATATCTTGGTGATCGACCTGGAGGCGTGTGATGGTGATGGCGGGTATGCCTGTCTAAAAACGGAGCCATGACTCCTCGGACGAGTCTCCTGATGCAGTGGAGGACGCCGCCATCGTCGCAGATTACGTGTATGCGGCTACTAGGATGATGAATGCGGCCTACTTTCACTGCGGCACCGGAAGCGGATCAAGGAAACGCACCGTGTTGATGCACACACCGGGGTAGAGCGCAGCCACTCTTCGCCACAGGGCTGCTGCGTTGACGCAGTCGTAGAAGGCATGGCGATAGGTTTCTACGGTGGCACATGTGGGACACGCAACCGTCCGGGACAATCCTAAGCGCCGAAGCCTCTCTCTCACGGGCAGGACCTCGTGCGAAAGCTGCCACAGGACATCTACCCTTGAGGACTCGATGAGAGGTGACGACAGATATCGCCGATTCGCATGTGGTTGGTTGCCCTGTACCGGGAAGCTGACCTCACTACGGGTCTCGGAGCGAAAGGTAAATTATTTCCCGGACCAGCACCGCAAGCGGAATTACCCCGACGACCTTGTCATCGGCCGCGCCGTTTAGAGGCAATATATGTGTTGGCATCATCTTGGAACACCAGCCATATTGGCTGGCTCCCTAAAGGCACGTTTTGGATTGCCAACTGTTCAGAAATAGTACTGCCCTCGCCGTAAAAAGGCACGTTCGAAGAATCATAAACTGTATAAACTGTATTGGCATCAGAGCGGAAGACCAGCCACACAGACTGGCTCCCTCTAACGTTTCACACGGACTAAACTAAGGCTACGTAGATGCCAACTCTAGAGCAAGATGATCTCTAGATTAATATGTGTGCTGGACGTCACCATGCAACGAACGAATACTCGCGGAAAGCTGCGAACGTGAGTGACAACGGCACAATGTCACAAGATATTCCAACGCACTTCCAAACATCAAGGCCATTCTACAGAAGCACGAGCCCCTCCTCCAAAGCAGTGACCGGCTTAGCAATATATTCACAAATCCCATACAGGTGACATACCGACGTGCAAAAAACCTGGCAGACTCCTTGGTCAATGCCAAAATCAGCAAAACGAGCACCCCGTACACGGGAACACGACCCTGCAACATCCCACGCTGCAAAACATGCAAGCACGTTCAACACGCTAACTCCATCAAAAGCACTGCGAGCAATTACACCCACCCCGTTAACCACGCATTCACATGCACAAGCTCCAATGTCATATACTGCATCGAATGCGGCGACTGCTCTATGCAATACATTGGTGAAACCGGCCAACAAATGAACAACCGCCTTACCGGACACAGAACCGACACGTCCACCAAACTCCCCAAGGCAGTCGCCGAACACTTTAACGTTCCTGGTCACAATTTTGACAACATTAAACTATATATTCTAGAAACCGCGTTTAGATTCACACGTGACAGACGTGATAGGGAGTCTTATCTCATATACAAGTTCAACGCTCTTCACCCGTCCGGTATCAACAAATCACAAGGCACCCTAGAAATACTTCACAAATAAAATATGCTTTTCCCTTCTACCTCCATTATCATCTGTTATGTTCTGCATGGCCACTGCTTTCTACTTTCTTTATTGCATGCCACAACTTTGTATTACAAATATTAAAAAAAAAGAGAAAAAACTTTGCTCTTTCTGGAATTTTCCCCACGTAACCGCTAACCTCCTTATCTTTCGCTATGCTTGCCAATTCTTGCCTGTTGTCCCGTTTCGTCCACGTGTTCGTGAACCTTCCATTTTTCTGTAACCGGTCTGTAGCCTAGATGACTACGTTCACATAATCCCCTCCACACTCTAACAAAGCAGCCATTCACTCCGGCCGTAGAAACCCGTACGGAACCTTTCTTCCCTCCGGGCTGTTGACCCACAATTCGCATGAACCTTTAAACACGTCACACCTAACCCTTTAAATACCATGCGAATGATGAGGACGGTGCCCAGAAGAAGAACAGTCTCTGTTCGAAATATCGGCGGCTTCTGTCCTGAGGCAACTCCCTTCCTACATCTCTACCGGTTCGCTGGATTTCTACCCATCTAAGAATGTATGAGAGATTGGTATATTAAATTTTTGATCTGCTTAGGCAATATAAATCTGATTCTCACCATAATGCCACACAGTTTTGATAGTTTATTACATATATCCTCAATATGAGCATCCCAGGACAAGTCTGCAGAAAAAAAAATAAATTTTGAATGCAGAATATACATGCTACCGCGAGAGTAGTATGGCGCTGTTGTGTACAACGACGTCCTTTTTCTAATCAAGTTCTAGGAATGCTATTCTAATCCAAGTCTAATCCAACACAAGCCAATTCCAAAGCCATCTGATTGCTTGTCATTAGCCCCGCTCACTTCACTTAGATTGCTCCTTAGGCTCCGATTGACTTAGGCTCCGCTCCTTTATGCTAATTAGTTGGCTTGGTACGCGCACTTCATGTTGATTGGCCTATGCTAAGCCCACTGATTGTTGACCGGCTGACTCTAACTCCGCCCCAGTATGCTAATTAGTTGGCTCCGCCCAGTTCACGTTGATTAGTGCATGTTGATTGCTGAGCCTTTATGCTCATTAGCCTGCTCCGCCCCACTGATTACTCCATTCTAAGCCTACTCATCCTGATTGCTCCTGTTCTCCACATGTTCCAGACTCCTAAGCCCCCTGATTGGTCGTACCAATTGGCCCGTTCTAAGCTCACCAATTAGCTGGCAGTCCCGATTGGCCATTCTAAACCTACTGAACGTAGCCTTCATCAGTTCCCGCCAGATGGTATGCGGGTCGCTCAGCAGTGGCTTTATCTTAGATGTCCAAACTTACTTCGTTAGTGTGACACCAGATGATGCAACTCTTCACTAGCTCTGCCAACTTCATGCTGATTAGTCCATTCTAAGCCTACTGATGGCTGGCCCTGACTGGACCATGCTAAGCCAACTGAACAGTGATTGGCTAGCCTGAAATTGTCCCTCCTGATCCGGTCCAGCACCAGGCAGCGACTTCACGCAAGACACATAATGATTGTTGATTTCAACCTTTATTTGGTACAGCAGCCTCCTGGACCAGGTGCGTCATAGGGCATGGGTTGGTTCAGCTGCAACAGAGAGATCATTGGTTCATTATTCTATCGGGTCATCTCTTGCGCTCATTGGTCACTCAGCTCGCTTGGTAGAGTGCAACTGTTATTGGTTCATCTAACTGCAAGTAGTCTGCTCGTTAGCCCATCTGACTGCAAATCTGACAGCGGTCGCTCACCCAGCTGCTTATTGGTTCTAATCAGACACAGCTCCCTCATAGGCTCCAACTCCCATTGGTCCGTCTAACTTCAAGTGGTCACTCACCCGACTGCCCATTGAACTGGAAGCTACTCATTTGTCACTCATCTCTAGATGAGATAGCCAGGGTTATTGGAACCTTCTACTGAATTGGTTCGCATTTGTATCTGGTCATCTCTTGCGCGTATTGCTAGCCTCAGCTCCTTCTGTAGACACCAACTCTTTCATCTAACTGCAACTGGCCTCCTCATTGGCCGATCTGACTGCAAGCCACTCACTGGTCATTCCCTCTAATCGCTAGATAAGATAATACAAGTTTAACTGTGGGATATTGGAACTTTTACCATAGCCGAACCGCTGAAGCGTTGTTTTCCTAGTATTCATGCGTGTAGTCATATACACCTATAACTTAATTAGGTTCATGAATAATTGAGAGATGCATGAATAATATGACACAGAATTGCATAAAGACTCGTTATTCTAAAGTGTGGCCCTCTTCAACGCTGATTTTCTCACATGAAGCCAGGCTTAACACTTGTCGGATCCAGCATCCGGATACCCTCCGACAGAGGGCGCGCTGGGCATCCGACGAAGGCGATGGGGGCGTGACCAAATGAGATAAAAGCGGGGGGTTCGTTATCTCGGGAGGCTCTTTTTGGTTTGGATTGCGAACAGAGACAATAAACCTGGTATGTGGTCTGTTTGAATCTGCTTGTGTGCTGCTTGTTCTTTTGCGCGCGGAACGGACGGGTTGACGCCCCGAGGTTGTGGGAACGAAGGTTTCCACAACTGGCGCCCAACGTTTGGGGTTCGAGCCCGTCTGTTCCGTGGCGGGGAACACGCTGCACTGTTTGGTTGTACTAGTTTTGTGTAGTTGAGTAGTTTGTTGTAGTTTGTAGTTTATTGCTGTTGTTTCTTTGTGTGTGCGTTTTTCGTGTGTTTCTTTGAGTTTTTCAGCTCCCACCCGGTGGACGAGCCCTCGGAGCTGATGGCTGACAAGGCGAAGGTGCCCGCGCCGCAGTCAGACGCCATCGCAACGGCAGAACTCCTGTCACGCATGACGGAGTTGTGCTCGTTGGTGGTACAACGCCTGGATGCCGGGTCGGTTTCGCCGCCGCAGGCAGAAGCGCCTCTACGACTCAACTTACCGGTGCCTACCTTCTCAGGTTACACCGATAAGAAGTCCGTTGCCGATTTCCTGGATGACCTCACCGCCTATCAGACGGGTATGGGAATTTCGGACGACGTTCTAATCCAACGCATCCTGCAGGTTGCTTTGGTCGGAGACGCCGCCCGCTGGCTTCGGTTGCAATCGGAGTTTACGTCCTTTCAGGACTTCCAGGAGCGGTTCAAAAACGAATTTCTTCCCCCGGATTACGAATACCGTGTCCTAGAGGAATTACATAAGCATACTCAACATCCTGAGGAAAGCTTATCTGAATTCGTTCGGGCATTGCAGGATCTGTACAGCAGAGCGGATCCCAATGCTATGGAAGAGCAGCGCGTCGCACGGGCGATCCGTCAGTGCCACCCGCGCTTCCGGCCCTACTTAAGAGCCCATTGCTTTAAAACCCTTGAGGCGTTGGCCCAGGAGGCTCGTTCAATACAAGGCGGCCCCCTCCGCCCCCGGAGCTAGCGTTGGAACCGCGCTGCGCATGGTCGGGAGGAGCCGCCTCGGTCGAACGCCTGCATGCAACAGGTTTGGGTGACAACCCCCGTAATTCATACAATGCGGAGTCATCCCACCGAGCCCTAGATCCGCTCCTCTATGACCAGAGGACGATCCCAGCAGGAACGAGCCTTGATAGACCCGTCCCGCCCCGAAGTCGCGGTCAACCTGGCCTTTCAGCTAGTGAAACCCCACGGCAGCGGGAGCGGCATCATCCTGCGCCCCCGCAGCCACGAGCGCCCAACGGCTGTTGGAATTGCGGCAGCCCTGACCATTTTCGTCGGGAATGCCCGCGACAAAGACCGAACACCCGTAATGTGCCATCGGGAAACGGTCGCAGCCGGCGTCCATGAATGCTCGCTCAACGACGTCGGCAAGTTGCGAAAAAAGCGAGCAGACGGTTACTATCCGTGGCCTTGATCAGTCAAAAACTAGCTTTGCAAGCGGTAAGATAACGCAAAGAGATGCGTTGGCGCCTCTTGCTTTTTCTGTCCGAGATTACATCGAGGATAAGGAACCAAACATCGCCGTTCGAATTTTGGGTAAAGATTACATCGCCCTTATCGACACGGGAGCTACGCTTTCCCTTATCGGGGATAGTGTTTACGAGCATTGCGTATCGCGGCATGTGGAATTGCAATCCACAGATGTCACTCTTCGTCTTGCTTCCAATGACGCCGTTCCAGCACAGGCTGTAGTTGTGCTCTGCGTACGTTTGGATGGGAGACGACGAAAGCAGCGCTTCGTGCACCTTCCTGGCCTGGCAGTTCCTGTCATCCTGGGCAGAGACTTCATCATCCGGCAGAAGTTGGTGCTGGACCTGCCCAATGGAGGATACGTGTACCACGGCTCGTCGGGGTTTTTCCGCTTCGCCGCAGCACGGGAACACTGCACAGCACAGCAAGCTGTGGCAGCGTCCGTTGAAACGTCTGGGCTGCCGACTGTCTTGGGGTCATTCCATGGTCCCGAGGAGCAACGCCGTCAGCTTGAACAAGTACTGCGGCAGTTTGACGGAATCTTTACCGAAAAACCGGGTAAGTCGTCTGTGTTACAGCATAGCATAGACACCGGTAACGCTAGACCCTGGCGTTGTAATCCGAGACCATTGAGTGTGCATAAGCGTGCTTTGTTAGACACTGCTCTTGACGAAATGCTCCAAACCGGTGCAGTTCAAAGGTCTCAGAGCCCTTGGGCATTTCCTGTTGTTCTGGCTCCGAAACGTGATGATACGGCTAGGTTATGCGTCGACTACCGTCGACTTAACGCAGTAACTGTAAGGGATTCCTACCCCTTCCCGTCCATTGAGTCAATCTTGTATTCCCTGGGCAATGCAACTGTGTTTTCAACGCTAGATTGTAGTAGAGGATTTTTGCAAATCCAAGTTGCCCCGGAGGATGTCCCAAAAACAGCCTTTACGTGTCATAGAGGTTTGTTTGAATTTGTACGAATGCCTTTCGGACTGTCTAATTCACCCGCCAGTTTCCAGCGGTTGATGGATACAGTGTTGGGAGATGCGAAGTACAATTTCGCAATGGCATACATGGATGATGTCGTAGTGTTTTCTAGAAGTTTTCAGGAACACTTGGAACACCTATCAATCGTCCTTGCAAGGATGAATGAAGCGGGCATAACGATCAACCCCCGCAAGGTGCAGCTGGCATCGTCTAGAATCAGCCTTCTCG
Source organism: Ornithodoros turicata (assembly GCF_037126465.1). Lineage (NCBI taxonomy): Eukaryota > Metazoa > Arthropoda > Arachnida > Ixodida > Argasidae > Ornithodoros > Ornithodoros turicata. The sequence continues at coordinate 9,560 of NW_026999548.1, read as the reverse complement.
GCTTTGTGGTGGACGGAGGTACCATCCGTCCTAACGACGACAAGCTAAAGGCGATCACAGAGTTTCCGGTTCCCGGTAACGTCAAAGCCTTGCAGCGCTTCCTAGGTATGGTTGGTTTTTACACACAATTAATTCCTAATTGTGCCGAGCTAGCGCAGCCGCTTAACCAGTTGTTGCGCAAGGACACGCGCTGGACTTGGGGAGAAGAGCAGGAACGATCATTTCGAGCTCTATCACAAGCAATCGCTGATACGGCTAGGCTTTATCTGCCCGACCTCAACAAACCATTTGTTGTGCAAACAGATGCAAGCGATTATGGTGTTGGCGCAGTTCTCTTGCAGGAACATGACGCTATTCTTTGTCCAGTGGCTTTTGCAAGTCGCACGCTGAATCCGGCAGAACGGAACTACTCCGTGACGGAAAAGGAGTGCTTGGCGATCATCTTCGCTTTCAGGAAGTTCGACCTTTACCTGGACGGCAGTACCTTCACTGTCCAGACTGACCACCAGGCACTTTCTTGGCTGCAGCGGCTCCATAACCCGTCTGGACGACTTGCCAGGTGGGCCCTGATGCTACAAGGCTACTCCTTCAACGTGGAGTACAGGCGGGGCTCAACGAACGTGGTAGCAGACGCACTGTCCCGCGCGCCTCTACCGGAGGGGGAAGAGGAAGGCACAGAGGCGCTTTCTCAACTCCTGGCAGCAGCACAGGTGGCACGAGACGTATCTTCGTCTTGGGGCACGGTCGTGAGCAGAGAGCAGCTCCTAGACGCTCAGAGAGCGGACGGCCTTTGTCAGCGGGTGTCGCAGTGGATAGCTGACCAAGACTCGGCGGACACCGGAACGACTGACGGACGGCACGACTCCTATCTGCTGGGCGAGGATGGCATCCTGTTCAGATACATACCCCAGGCGGATGACGATGACGGCTCATCCCCATTCAGAGTCGTGGTGCCACGGAAGTTGCGTAAGTCTTTCATACGTTACTTTCATGACTCGGCCTTGGCAGGTCACAGCAGCGGCAGGAAAACTTATGAAAAGTTGTGTCGTGTTGCGACATGGCCAGGAATGAGCCAGGATGTCACAAAGTATGTTCGTACTTGTCCCGTATGCCAGAGAGCGAAACCTCGTGGTGGTTTACCCCCTGGGCGCTTACAGCCTGTTCAGAGCAATAGACCCTGGCAGATAGTTGCTTGTGATGTGATGGGACCATTTCCCCGTAGTCCTAGAGGTAACCAGTATTTGTTCGTGGTTACTGATCATTTCACGAAATGGGTTGAGCTGTTTCCTCTCAGGACACTGACTTCCCAGAGAGTGTGGGAAAAGTTACTCGACACCTTTTGCCGGTTCGGGTTTCCCGCACAGCTGATCACCGACAACGCAGCCTACTTTACAAGTAAGGTGTTCTCAGATTCTTGCGCTGTCTTAGGCATTCAGCATAAGAAGACTTCCCCGTATCACCCTCAGGCTAACATTACCGAACGTGTTAATCGGAACCTGAAAATGATGTTGGTTGCTTTTACTAGCCAGCACCACCGTGATTGGGATCTTCGCCTGGCTGAGCTGGCGTTCGCTACACGGACGACGGTCAACAGATCTACAGGATTCACCCCGGCGTTCCTGAACTTGGGACGAGAGGCCCCTTTTCCAGTGGAGAATGCTCTGGGCCTCCGGGATGGTGCTACCCGGCCTCCTTATTCAAGGTTTGCTGAGGACCTCCGGAGTCGACTGGACGATGCAGCTCGGACGGCTCGGGAGAACCTGGACGTCGCAAGGTTGGACCAGGCTCGCCAGTACAACCGTGGACGTCGGAACCTCACCTACAGCGTCGGTGACCTCGTCCTTCGACGGACTCACCCGCTAAGTGATGCGTCACGAGGCTTTGCAGCTTCACTCGCAGATAGGTGGGATGGCCCCTTCGAGGTAAGTGCGTGCTCCTCCGGCCTCACTTACAGGCTTCGTCGCTGCGACACCGGCGAAGAGACTGGGCCGGTTCACATCTCGGACTTGAAGTCTTACCATCTCCGAGACCCGGACGGAGAGGAGCCCGATTTGCAACCTGCCTCCCTCCAGGACCTGGATCCGGATCCCGTTCCCGGACCTGCGTCCAGCCGCTACAACTTGCGTCCCCGCAGGCGGCGCATGTAGCTGCCACTATCTCCATCGCTAAGCATAGTGCTTGTGATTTAGTGCTTTATTAGTGTGATTTCTGTTGCACAGTTTTCCGCTGTTTGTCCTAGGGAGTGCCCTTCCGGCGCTTACGGCTTGGGGATGCCCTCTTACCGTGTTCCCTTTTTTCTCTCCTCGCATACAGATGCGTCGACGTTCCCGGCCCCGCCAGCCCTGGAAGACCCCGGGGTTCTGCGCGCAACCCCCCCGGCCAGACTCCCGCTCCCGTTCACAGGGAAGTTCCGCACGCGCACCTGGTCCTGCCTCCTCCCAGTGTCACTCCGTGGCAACGTGGACCATCGTTGCAGACGGGCAGCCAGTGTCGTGGGCATCCCGGTCGCGTTGGACCAGCCAGCCGCGGCCTCTCCGAGGTGATGACTTGGCCCTCACCCCAGCTCCCTTCCGGGGCCACACCCTGACAGAGCGGCACCCCGCCGACCCACTCCAGCCACTCACGGCAGATGAGAAACGACTGCTCTGCCCAACCTGCCACGTTCCCGAGTTGCACCGTGCCACCCATCGCAGGGGTTCCCTACACCTCGCCCGTGTCGAAGCCGCCCGCAAGGACAGCGATGTCAGCGCGGCCCTATCAACCTTAAGACGACTTAAGCCAGAACTACTCGCAGAAGCAAGGCCTCCTCCACCCCAGACAGCAGCCCCGCAGTCACCATTCGACGAGGCAGTCCTGGAACTGACGGACGACCTGATGACCCTCTAAGGGGAGGGGAGTGTCGGATCCAGCATCCGGATACCCTCCGACAGAGGGCGCGCTGGGCATCCGACGAAGGCGATGGGGGCGTGACCAAATGAGATAAAAGCGGGGGGTTCGTTATCTCGGGAGGCTCTTTTTGGTTTGGATTGCGAACAGAGACAATAAACCTGGTATGTGGTCTGTTTGAATCTGCTTGTGTGCTGCTTGTTCTTTTGCGCGCGGAACGGACGGGTTGACGCCCCGAGGTTGTGGGAACGAAGGTTTCCACACACTGGACAGCATAGACCCAATGTGATATATTTTGACAGCGCGGGTTTCAAAGGGTGAATTTTGAAGGGTCGATACCTTGGCGTGGATTTTGAAAGTTTTATTAATTAAAGTTGGTAACGCGGTACACCCGTGCGATGCTTTGTTCTCTTTCTATGTGGTTGCTAGATGCAGCGGTTTGAAACCGAAACGAGCGACGGTTTGGTGAGTTTAATGACTTAAATTTTGCAGAGTGCTGTTTTTTTTTATGTTATTGGGCTGACAAATCAGGAGGTCAATAAGTAAACATCACGAGTGCCTTGAGTTTCAATAATCAAGCAAGTGTTTTTGTTTTGCCTTTTGTTTTTTAATTGAGAGACGGTGGAGATGAGGGTGAAAGAGCTCACTGTTGTCGACTTCACACAAGTGGGCAGCATCACGACTGACGCCGTGGGGAATGTACGTCCTTGGCCGCAGTTTAAGTGAACTGTTACGACATAAAATTGGAGCGACAAAATGAGCTGGTGTTGATAAACTGGCAAATTCGAGATGAGAAGTCAAAGATTCAGAAATCCAAATAGCTTCCATATCAGAGTGACTTACTCGGATTGATTGCAAATAGCATATAATTGATTAACCATGTAATATTATGTTTCATGTAGTGCATTACCGGTAATGCGTTATAAAACTGCTGCAGCATGTAATTCATTATGTATTCCAGATCCAAGTGTGCATACCCTACTGAAAAATCCTATATGTAGGTCCTCAAATGATGTTATTGGATATAGGACCTATAAGTGGTGTAGGTACCACAGGAGTTATAGGTTTTATAGGAGCAATATATATGTAGTATATAGTATTATAGGAGTAGTATTATAGTAGTATATAGTATATAGTAGTAGCATATAATAGTATAGTATATAGTATATAGTAGTAGCATATAATAGTATAGTATATAGTATATATAGTATTATAGGAGATGTAGGACCTGCGTCTCCTATACGATCTGTACACTGCGTGTATGGGGACACGGTGTGAAATTTGACTGTGGCAATACATGCAATGAACAAAAATAATAAGAGAGGAGTACAATAAAATACCGTCCACTTCCCTTTATTTATTAATATCATTCACAACTTTTTACATTCACGGACACAGCTGTAAAGGCTTGCACTGCCGTGGAGCAGGTGACGGAGTTGCATGGGTGAGGCGTATGCCTAATCTGTTTCACAGTAAACACAAATCAGTGAAGAGCTCTGCAACGTACTTTGACGCGACTTACTTGATGTCTTTCAACGTTTCCGTGACGTATCTCTTCATTTTCCCACGTCGTGTGTGTGCTGGCTCATCTGCGTTGTTCACGAAAATCGATCCGTGAAAAGCATCCGAAATTCACAAATTCGTCGTAAGCAGCCGGGTCACTGGAGCATCACATGTGACATCTTCACCCTGATAAGCGTTGGAGGCTTACCAATAGGGACTCTGAGCTAACAGATAGAGATAAGGTAATAGGAATCACAAGGGTAATATTCACACTGAAAGCATAAAGTAGGAGGAACGCACATAGTGGGAAGGATACTGAGCAAAAAGCACGGAATATGACACTACTGGCACGAAACTAACCTATACTTCACCAAATCTAAGGACTTCTGGACGTATCTTCCAACACGCACACGAGAAAGCACGTCCAGGCATCACCTGTAAAGCAGAATAACACATCCATAGCAGTTCGATGCACCAGAGGAGCCCAGAGCCACAACGAAACGCGAAAATCCGGACCCAAGAACAAACACGTCTGACCTCAACGAACTTTGCAAGTGAAACGGACGCCAGAGCCCCGCCTGGGGGGCGGTGGAAGGGAATGAAGATGCACGCTGTTCAGGCGCTCCTCGCACTATGGTAAGAGAACGGAAAGTCGCACGAACACGGGACTAATACTATCGGAAAGAGGACGCTTTCCCCGTCAAAAAGATACCTCAATCGCCTTTCTACGCCAACAAAACCCGATATCGAGAAAAATGCCCCCGGTCCTATGTATAAGAGGGCCACCTTTGCCACGGTGTCCTAACTCGGGAACGGAGAGAGATAGAAAGGTTGCGCAAGTTTCTACGAGTTGCCTATGTCGAGTGCGTTTATCCATTAAAAGGAAATTCGCATTCACCGCTGGCTTGGAACCTGAAAACGGGGACAAAGTCAGGAAATGGTGGTCGGTGTCAGGAATTTCGAGAATGACGCCTGAACCGCTGGAAATGGAAGGGTGGTTTGAATAAGAAAGTTGTAGAGCAGAGAACAGAGCACATGCACACAAAATTCTAACTGAATCGGACGTCGGGTATGCTAGTTGAGAATCCGAACAGTGGGAAGCGTTTCAGAGTAGGGCTAGCCAGACTGGTCGCCTCGTCATACTCTTAAGCTGATATCGCGAGAACCGAACGTCGCGCGTCTACGGGATCAAGTTGTATCACAGTTGCCGCACTCTGAACCACGAACAGATGCACGAGCAACTGCCGCGGAACAACCGCTGGTACCCTCTTGAACTGCCACACCGACAGTTACTGCGTCTGCTCCAGTAGCTCGGGCGGGTGCGGTAGAGGTACACTCCAACTCTACGGAGCGCACAGGCTCGCCCACAACCACCGGAACGGCACAACGGCAGCGTCCGGCGACACACTATCACCGACTGCACGTGAAGCCCATGACTTGACAGTGCAAGTCGCTGTGGCGTGGTCACCGCCGCAGCATTTGTCCAGAGCATCACACAACTCATAACCAATCTCGGCGCACACTGATGCGACACAATCTTTCTTAAATGCCCTTCGCAATTGCAGCGTAAGCACACGCGCTTGAGGTAGAGGAAATTAGGCACGGGGCTTTTCATTTTCATCAAAACTCGACGGTTGCCCGTTTCAATCCTTAATTAATTCAACCTTAGTCACAGGCCCAAAACCAGTACGCGCCGCCTTCACAGCCTGATCTAGGACCGGAACCGGTACAGACACTACCGTCACTGTGATTAAGTTAGATTCCATGGAAACCATTTCAGTCACCTACACTTTCACAGTGACCGAACGAAAGACCTTTATTGTTTGAGCGGTCTGCTTCGATTTCACTACGGGAGTGCATGCGCCTCCGCCCAAATGACGCATAGTTTCCACGATTTTGTCTACTTTCTTCACTAAGGGAACCAGGAAGTTGACGCGGGACACATTAGAGCGCCGTCCCACCGAAAAATCTAGCGGCCTGCTGGCCATAGTTTGGTTGGGGTCAGTGGACCAAACACCAAAACCACTCACACCACTGACATGTCAAACACACCCTCAAAACGGGGAAGCACGTCAAAGAGAAGGAAAGAAACTCACAAAAACAAACAAACACAAACTTACCAAAAGGAGAATCTAGCAGACCCGGAGCGCGGAGGGAACACGTCCAGTTCGAACAACTTCTTCGTATTGCAACTGTAGGATGGGACAACCGAAAGCTTGCCAACATCACAATTAAAAAATAGTACTGCTCTTGCGCTAAAAAAGAAGAGCAGGATCAACTAGTGCTTCTTATGTATTCAACTTCTTCTTCTTCTTCTTCTTCTTATGTATATGCAACGCCTCCTTTATAGAGGAGGCGTTGGTATATGCAATATATATATATATATATATATATATATATGTATATGCAATATATGCAATGTATTGGCATCAAATGGAAGGCCGGCCACAGGGGCAGGCTTCCTGCAGCATCTCAAATAGACTCGAACAACATTCTGAATACCAACTCTCGCCCAGTGACTAAGGCTGTTCAGAGATTGCTATACGTGTCCGTTTCGCCATGCAACAGTCCATGACACTGGAAAGCTGCAAGTGGGAGAACAACACGAGGATCTGGACATCTCATAGGTTAACATGGAACTTGCCATTGTCCACCCTGAAGAGGATGTCAGAGGTCATCCAGCGACGGTGAAACTCAACTGCTCCAAGCACCGCACGCTCCCTGCAAAGAACTTTGCGAATACCGGCGTTAACTAGCCGAATCACCTCCTGCACACTGCGGCTCTCCTGCGCGTGCACTCGTCGACAGCGTGAAATCCACACTTGGTAGTTGATTTCGACCACCAAGAGCACAAAATGCCGCCTATCCCGCTGCGAGACAGGGAGGGGGTACAGACCACGAACTGTGCTCCACTCAACATCCGTCAGGCTATAGAGGCCTGCTACACGATGCCACAGGGCACCCGGCAACAAACATAAACTGAAAGCATGTTCTGCTGACCCCCTGTACTCGCAGAAGGGACAGCCGGGTGACGTTACACCAAAACGGGAAAAACGCTCACGCAGCGGCAAGACGTCATGCGCTAAGCGCCACTAAAGACTGGCCCGACGGGCGTCCAGCCAGCCAGCAGTGGTCGTACGCCACGCTATGTGGCACTGAATAGGCGTCAAGTTCGGGGGTGGCCGATTAAGCGCAAGAAGTGCCATGTAAAGGCGCCGCACGGGCCATGATGTTATGTCATCATCAGGGAAAGAAGCTCGCAGGCTGCGCAGTGCCACAATGTATGCCTTCAGGTGGGGAGCCACGCACTCTGGGCGCGGGCGATTGTGTGTCAGCTCAGAAAAAAAACTAATGTCGGGTCCTAACAGAAAAGTTAGTAGACCCTGAGTAGGATGCCGCTGCTCTAGGAGACCCTGAAAGATCGCGCGCAGACCTAAGGCAAGGCACTTCACTTTGAAATCGGGCACCAAAAGGCCGCCATCTACGCGAGGCCGATACATACGACCTCTTGATACCCATTCTACAGAACCACACCAGATAAACTGAAACGCCACACGTGTAGCGGCCTGAAGAGTAGTCCGCGGAGGGATGGAGGTATTGGCTAAATACCAATATTTACTCAGAAACCAAGACGCAGCAAGGCGCGCTCTGCAGGTAATCGGGAGTACGAGCTCTTTCAAGTCCCGGAGCACAGGAATACTACGCATATGGACACGTGCCCAGGTGCTTTCTTATTGCCTGTGTATTGTCATCAAGCAAGATAACTACCTATGGAAGAGCCTCTTAGCCTCTTTTATACCAACTCTATCTTACATACCAGATAACAACGCTCCAAAGGGAGATTGCTTTTTGTACGTGCCATACCCTGCGAACAATTCTGAAACTCCGGAAGAGTCGCTACGGGGGAGCAGTACAGTCCTAGTGGGCTTACTAGAACTTGATATGCCACTCACCTTGATCATGATCAATGAGCCGGGTCGCTGTAAGCCAGCGGCGACAGCACTCCACAGACCCAAATAATGACTGCTCACGGATGATATGTGCACGCAGCCCGGCTCTCACTGCCTGAAAAATAGCCATGCTCCCAGCATCTGGACCACCAAAGGACAGCCGGCACCGGCGAATCCAAATTTGGAAGTTAGTTTCCGAAATCAGCAATGCTAGTTGCTTCCGCTCTGCGCGTGCGACCGGCAACGGCTCCAGGTACCTTACGGTGGCCCAATCAACTGCTGGGAGCCCAAATATTTGCGCCGCCCTACTCCACAGTAAAAGTGGAATATGGCATCGCAAAAAAACAATGTTCTGCTGTCTCAGACATGCCACAAGACGGACAACCGTCCGTGCGACATATCCGAATACGGTGCAAACGTTCACGCAGAGGGAGGACACCATGGGCCAGCTTCCACTGGAGACTAGCGCGCCGTGCATCAAGCCAGCCAGCAGTGATACGCCGCCAGGCGAATTTCGTTGGCACTGCTGGCCTTGCGGGACCTGGTCGCATTTCCCTGTAGGCGGCGTAGAAATCACGGACACTCCACAAGGAAATGTCTTCATCTGGGCATTCGACACGCAAGCGCCGCACGACAGCAACACAAGCACAAAAATAAGCAGGGAGTACTTCCGCCCTGGGGCGAAGCTCGGGACTTTCGAGGAACCACCTGGTGGCGTATCGTAGGAAATACTGCACTAATGCGCTGGCCGGGTGCTGTGACGCACGGAGCGCCTCAAAGAGAATACGCGATTGAAGCGCCAAGCACTTTTCTGGCACAGCCGGAACTCCCAAGGCACCCAGATCACGGCTTCCGTGGAGTTGAGACCTACTGACCCATTCAACGGATCCGTCCCACAGAAACCGGAACGCGTGTCGTGTGATAGCTGCTTGTATTACCCGCTGGCGGGGATGAAACAGCCGCTAAAAACCACAAGCGACTGTAATACCATGCTGCTAACAGCCGTGCCCGAAAAGTGATCGGCAGTTCAACAAACTTAAGTTCTCGCAGCACAGCACTACAGCGGCTGAATACTCGAGGCCAGTTGACAGCTGAGACCCCTGCACTGTCAAAAACAACTCCCAGGATTTTAACCCGAGGTCTTACAGGAACTTGAAACGATGCAGCACAGGTTGGCTGAACATTTAACATTTCTTATTGTGTGTATTGTCATCAAGCAAG